>NC_081557.1:120734768-120882170 GCF_022355385.1 Mustela nigripes | reverse complement strand
CAGAGATCACAAGTAGGCAGAGAGGCAGGCAGAGAGAGAGGGGGAAGCAGGCTCCCTGCTGAACAGAGAGACCACTGTGGGGCTTCCATCCCAGAACCCTGGGATCATGACCTGAGCTGAAGGCAGAGGCTCTAACCCACTGAGCCACCCAGGCGCCCCTATTTTGGGAGTGTTTTTTGTTACTCTATCACATGTTTGCTTGATCTGTGTTCCTGTTGTCTTAGGAAATGAGATTGATCAGAACTCTTTTTTTTTTTTTCTCCTTCAAATTCTTAGCTAGAGAAAGTGCCTTTGGGATATTCTTTTAGAGAAGAGAGTGAAAGTATTTATAAAATTATTTCATTCACAGAAATACTTAATTTTTCTATTTAGAAAAATGGAATTCACCTGGCCTCATTTGGAACATAGTTAATAATTCATTCTTTCCTTACCAAAAGTTTATCTTTACAATTTTTAGGCCAGTGAATTACAACTGAAGGCCTGTTTATAATATAGTACTAATTCATAAATGTCCCTATTACTAATTCCCCTGTGTTAGCTGTGTAGATTTTGAGTCTAATGGCCTCTCCTCAGTAGTTAATAGTGAGGTATCTAGACTCGAAGCCTTAAAGTCCCCTGAAACACTTTTCTTTAACACAGCTCCTAGGTGTACCAGTAATCAGAATTCATTACTTTAGGTATCCTTAGAAGAAAATACGGCACGTTTCAAATAATACCAAATAGCTGAGTCCTACTATTCATTTTCCTTAGTATCCTCAGAATAAAGAACAGTTCAGTGATAATATTGCAAAGACAATTCTTCACGTTAACAGATCTTGTTTGTAATCTTTTCAGAAAAACTCAAAAGGGAATATGAATGGACTGTATGCCTCTTCTGACTGCATCCCAACAAATAAATGAGTGACAAAATAGAGCTAACATTTCTCTCTTGAGCAAAATTAAATTGCCCTAAAATAAAGAATTTCTACAAATCAGTAAGAAAAAAGCAGACAGCCCAGTAGGAGAATGGGCAAAAATACTTGAACAAACACTTCACAAATAGGATATTCAAACAGCCAATAAACGTACTTAAAAGTTCTCAAAGTCATTAATCTTCAAAGAAATGAAATTTAAAACTATGATGCATTCCTACTATATACTCACCAGAAAAGCTAAGAATAGCTAAAATGAAAAAAGACAAAACCAAGTGTTGATAAGAGGATTGAGCAACTGGAATTCTTCATTTCCTGCTAGTACACTGGTACATCATGTTGGACATTATCTACTAAGGGTGAATATATATGCATACCCCAAGACCCAGTAATTGTACTGCTAAGGGTGAATATATATGCATACCCCAAGACCCAGCAATTATACTCCTAGATGTATACTCAACAGAAATACCTACACATATTTACCAAAAGTCACAGTCACAAGTTATTGTTGGTAATATCAGAGCGGCAACAAGTGTCCATCAACAATAGAATGCATAAATAAATTGTGATGTAGTCATACAGTGAAATATTATGAAAAATAATAAATTAATTACAACCTCATGAAACAACATGGCTGATTTTTTTCAACATAAAATTGAGCAAAGGAAACCAGATCCAAAAGAATACCTAATATACAATTCTGTTAATACGAAGTCCAAAAACTTTGGGTGGAATTGTAACTGGAAACACACATGAGGTGGACTTCTAAGATTTTGATATTCTTTTTCTTAATTTGAATGTCGGGGTGCTGGTTATGAGATATGTAAAAATCTTTCAAGATACACACTTAGAGTTTGTGTACTTTTTTCTATCTAAGATACACTCCGGTAAAAGTTTGCACAAAAACTTCTTAAACTAATTTTTGTTTTAGGAAATATTGTTGGGCCCATTTGGAATTCACAAGCTTTCCTGAATTAGTAGGACTAGCAGAGGAAGAGGGAGCAGACTCCCCACTGAGCAGGGAACCCCATGGACGGCCCAATCCCAGGACACTGAGAACATGACCTGCGCCAAAGGCAGATTCTGACCCGACAGAGCCACCCAGGCACCCCTGTTTTATACTTCAAAAACTTTTTTCCCTACTTTATTTTACTGTTCCACCATTAGCAACCCACAGGTATTTTTTCCTTAATTAATGTGTTTTGTTCCGCCGGAAGGGTTGCTAAATCGGGAGACTGCTTGTATAATTACAGAAGTGTAGCAAATGTTACCTTTATAGAGGACGTGATAGCCTTGCCTGGCATAGATCCATAAATCTACTACCTAGCCTGCTGAGGTATCACAGCTATATCTTGGGTTGTATGCCTGCAGTGTGCTAGTTATAAATTGGCTTAGATCTCATGCCTTGTTGTTTAGGTCAGCTCTGGGTCAATACTCTTAGTATCTGTTTACACATCTGTTCATGACACATTCACACTCTTACCTAGTGGTAGGTGCAGAGCTTGTAGCTGTGCATGATAAATAGCATTTGCTTCTATTTTCCAGGAACTCAGAAATGAAGTTTTCTTTTTCTTTTTTTATAAAGCTAGAAGTCCTTGTTGTGGTGGAAATTCAGGAATTTATCCTAAAAGCATTAGCTTTGCCCTTTCCACCTATCCTCAGATAGAACTTATTTATTACTCAAAGTAACCTTTATCTGTTTTGGTGTTTTATTCCTTTAATAATTAGACTGCTCTTGAATATCCAATCTTAAGATTGCTGAAAATGCTTGAAGAATATGTTTCTCTTCCAAATCTGTCAGTTAGCGGAAGTCTTTCAAAGTCCATTAACATCTGACACAAGTTCTTTTTTTTTCCCCACTGAGCCAATCTGATTGAATTACTATGAGGCAGGGATGGCTAGTGGTATTTGTTGTTACTTGGTTTTTAATATAAAGGCTTGTTACTGAAGATAGTGGCATAGGATACAAGTCACTGTAGCATTCTGTCAGGAAAGACCACCTGATGTAGTCTCTTCAGGTAAGGAAGTGGGCCTGATGAGTTTAAGTAACCAGTCAAGTCAGTGGTGAGTCTTGTGGACGTCTTATCTTCCAACTCCAAACTGGCAGTTCTCTGTGCCTGGTTCATAACTGTCCTCTTGGAGGTCTTCTCTTCACCAATCTCCTGGATTGGATTCTTTGTTTTCTGGATTCCAAGTTAACCCTTTTTATTTGTTTATTCCTTGACTTTACTAAAACACATTTTCTACCAGGTTCCTTAGGAAAGGTTCCTCATAGAAAGTAAGCCTTTGGTGTACTCAAAAAATGGCTCTATGCAACCTTCGCACTTACAGACTTGTGTAAAGACTTTTTTTTAAGGCATTGCACCATTGCCTTGTAGCTTTTAGCATTGTTGTTAAGGAGCATAATGTGTTTTTATTCCTAATCCTGTATTCCTTATTCTTTAATCCTGTGATCTATGTAACCTGGGTGTTTTGTTTTGTTAACTCTGTTTAAGAAATTGTCTTTATCCCATGTATTGTGAAATTTCACAGTGCTGTATCTTGGCAAGAGTTTTTTTTAACTAATTGTACTAGATTTTTGAAGAATCTGTCATCTGGGAAATTTCCTTGTACAACTGGTTAATTTTCCCCTTTCATTTTCTATGTTCTCTTTTTTAAACTCCTCTTAGGCAAATGTTGGATCTCCCATATTCATCAAATATTTTTTACCTATTTTTTCCTATTTTTACCTATTTTTTCCTTTTTTTTCTGCTTTCTTCTACTCTTATATTTATCTTTCAACTTTTCAGTTAGATGTTTTTATTTTTGTTATAGCTTGCTTTGATTTTCAGGAGTTCTTTCTTACCTTCTGGTTGTGTGATTTTTCCCTACCATCCTGTTCTTGTATAATGGATGTAATAGATCTTCTCTCTCTGAGGGAATTACAGGGTTTGTTTTTTAAGTTTTATTTTCCTTTATACAATGCATCTTTCCTCCACATTCCTTTTTTTTTTTTTTTCTTTTTGTTTTGTTTTGCTCTTTATTTTCTAGGCTTCCTCCAAATTTCTGGTGATCCTTAGCCAGATGGTCATACTTTAAAAGTAGGTGACCAGGGGGACCTGGGTAGCTTAGTCTGTTAAGCATCCAACTCTTAATTTCACCTCTGGGTTGTGAGATTGAGCCCCATGTCAGGCTCCTTGCTGGGCGTGGAGCCTGCTTAAGATTCTCTCTCTCCCTCTCCCTCTGCTCCATTACCCTCTTTTTCCCCTCTCTTAGAAAAAATAAATAAAATTAAAATTAAAAAAGTAAGGGACTGAAAGACTGCAAGTTCTGGGTGGCTAGCTACTGGTATACCTCATTGAAAGATATTCATGTAATAAGCTTTCCTTTTCTTGTTTTAAGGTTTTATTTTGTTTATATTTTTTAAGATTTTTATTTTTCAGTAATCTACACCAACATGGGCCTTGAACTCACAACCCCAAAATCAAGAGTCACATGCTCTACTGACTGAGCCAGCCATCCATGCCCCAGCTCTCCTTTTCTTTAGGGGATTCTCAAATGTCAGTATCTTGAACTCTTATTTAGGGCTGTTTGCTGAATCCAGAGATGAACTCTCCAACTTCCTGCTTGGAAGTGGCTGGTATGAGTAGATCACAAAATTGACTGCTGGCATCCAGGAAGCAAGGCAGGGAATTCACCAATGTGCTGGCTTTCACTTAATCTCTCTGTTTTCAGCCTTTATCCTCACCTAGGCCTTCCTTTGTACCTGGAATCACAGCATTCAGGAGTTTCTCCAGGAACAAATGG
Organism: Mustela nigripes; assembly: GCF_022355385.1. Classification (NCBI taxonomy): domain Eukaryota; kingdom Metazoa; phylum Chordata; class Mammalia; order Carnivora; family Mustelidae; genus Mustela; species Mustela nigripes. The sequence goes on along the minus strand of NC_081557.1, from coordinate 120,877,470 downwards.
GCAGGGCAGAACAAATGCCTTGTAGGCAGGGCAAAAGAATAAGGGATAAATCCCTCTATCTTCAGACTTTGATCCCATGATTTCTTCCGTCCTGCCTGGTTAATGGTACATTTGACCCATGAGCCTTTCTGGGACTCTAATGTGACTGAGCTGGACCTTCATTGGTATTCACTTTTGCAGATACTTTGCTTATAGCTCTATTTACCTGCAAAGTCATTTGCCAATCTTCATTCATTTTCTGTCTTTCAAAAATTTATTACTATCACTGGTCCTGTACTCAAACCCCCAATCCGCATCTCCTCTGATGTTCTTTTGTTCTTCTGGGTTTATACTTTTATAAAAGTTCATCTCTTATTATTACTATGATTTTGGAGGGAAAGGAAGGAAGCACATGTTTTAATTCTTGCTTAACCAGAAGTCCAGAGCCAATTTCATCTATCATCATTCTTATTAGCCCATCTATCTTCTAAATTTATCATAGAAGCACTTGAACTACTTCTCTGAAATCCTGTATTCCAACATGCATTCAAACTAGGTATAGAATGACTTGCATACATGTTCTTTTGGGTGGCTATAGACTACTTATAAAGGCTTAATGAATTGTTAATATATAAATGGTACACAGAAATTTACATGCAATTACAGAAGAATATCTCTAAAACCAAATGATGCACAAAGAATACAGCATTTAAGAATATGACAAAAATTAGTGAGAGAGATTGAAAAATTAGTGAGAGAGAGTTACATTTCTTTGAAAAGCAAGTTAAGCAGTGGAAAGCTCTGCAAGAATAATGTAGCACGAGATAAAAAGCATTGTTATAGTCACAAGATACAGTACAGCTAGCTCTATAGATACCAATGCCGGGGTGGAGTGAGAGGAAACTGAGTCCACCTTCATTCCTCTATTACACAGTGTGCTAAATTAAGAGCAAATGAGCAGTGCAAAGTCATGGAAAGGATAATGCCTGGTGTCTCCATGCTTTATCCCAAATAAAGCCAGCTGGGATGATAGAGTACAGGAAATGACTGTGTCAAAGTAGATAAATTAGATGTATTTCTCAGTGTCTAGATAACAAATAGTGTATATCCCAGGTTAGGAATGGTGCCAGCTGGCCTGAAGACAAAATAGGCATATCCAGGGACTGGCATACTCTTCCTGCTAAGGGCTGTATAGTAAACATTTTAGGTTTTGTAGGCAAGTGATGATCTCTGTCACGACTTTTTTAGAAGTTTAAACTAAGTATATTCTATATGAAAGTAGGATGCAGTCTAGAGGCAGGCATCGAATAAATTACCAGTGTGATATTAAGAAAGCAGTATTATAGAATTCAATATGAATTTTTTTTTAAGTGAGGCAACTTGTATTTGAAGGTCAGGAAGGCCTCTCTGAAGAATTGGCATTCATGCCGAGACCTAGAGATTAGCTAGATGAAGTAAAATTGATGTACTCTCCAGACAGAGGAAATTGCCTTTGCAAAAGGCAGAAAGGCAAGGTCTACTGGATTAAACAGGGGCTTTGTAAACCAGCACACACACATTTTGTTCCAGGGAGATTGTAAGAACAATGAGTTGCTGTTTTATCTGCATCCCCTCCCTTGAAGGAAAGGAAAGGCAGTCTAAGGACTTAGTAGGTATGTGCAAGAAGCTGGCCCAGGACTGAAACTTGACCATGGAAAACTTCATCAATCTCTGCATAACTGATGGAGTGGTAATTTTCTCTTCTCCATTCACAGGAATTTTTTGAGAACCCTGCTTTTCGTCCTGATGGTTTGAAACTCTACCCTACCCTGGTGATTCGTGGAACTGGGCTTTATGAGCTCTGGAAATCAGGAAGATATAAGAGTTATTCTCCTAGTGACCTGATTGAATTGGTGGCTCGGATCCTTGCCCTCGTGCCTCCATGGACTCGAGTGTACCGAGTGCAGAGGTAGTGTGTTACCTTTTATGCTGGAAATAATAATCAATAATAAAAATGAGTCTATTTAATTTCTAATGAGAACAGTCCAAATTAATATTGAGGAGTTTGAATCTTTTTCTTTTTTTTTTTAATTAGAAATGAGACCTGGAATTCTGTCTATACATAGAGATGGAAATGAAAGGACAGCATGTCCAAGCCACTTTGCCAGTATCTTATTTATTCATGTATTCATCTCTCCATTGATTCACGTGCCAGGCGATGAAATTACGATGGTACATATGCATGATGTTGGTTCCAGAATTTCCTTTTCCAGGCCTACTTCAGTCTGGATACAGTAGTGAGTACGGAGGAAGGAAGTGTAGGCATATATCTGTTATCCCTGTTGTAGAGCCTCTAAAGGAAAAAAGAAAGAGTAGTAATAACCATTCTTCACAGATATTAATGTAAATGTGGAGAAAGAGTGAACTATTCCTGATGACATGAAGGAAATCATTTCAACTGCTTTTTTCCTAGAGGAGAGAAAAACTAAGATGTCATTTGCATTCATGACCTTTACTTATTTATTTATTTTATAAGAAACATAACTCTGAAGAAAAATTTTAGGAGCCATAAAGTTACAGATCTACCTACAATCCTGACAGAGCCATGCCTGCATTTGCTGGTGAGGAAGGCACATTTCCACCACCTTGCCAAAAGCTGCCTAGATTCTAGTACAAATAAAGGGGGAAAGGTGACTAGTGAATGTGTGTACAATCAGTTGCTGTGACTATTAACTCCACTGAGCATAAAAATTGTGTTCCTAATAATATAAAACAGTGAGTACTGAAAATAAGCAGAATGACCAACTAAAGGACAATTATCAAGAATATAAAGTAATGGATTTGCTTAAAAGTTGAAGGATATTTACACTAGTGATTTCTTAAATTTTTTAAATTATTGGCCCAATGTAAGGATCTAAATTGCCTGTATGATCTGGTTTTTTTCTTTTAATACTGAAGAAAACTAAGCTGCCAAAACTGTTTGTGTTGTCCTTCCCCTTCTTTTTCCAACCCTTCTCAAACAACTCAGTTCAAAAGACATTAGAAGGTGCTCACAATGCAGCCATCCGCCCAGAAGTAGGGAGCCACAGGGCATGGAGGTCGCTGTTGTGGAGAAGGCAGTGCTATTGTGTGGTCTCTGGCAGCCTGGATGTGGTAGTGAGGGCATTCTTGGTGAGTTCTGGTCTGGCGCAGGATGTCAGTACTGAGCAGGGTGAGGACACGTCCTGGAGTAGGTGGGGAATGGGGTGCAGAGAAGAGAACAGCAGTGGAAGATTGGTTACTTGTAGAAGGTTGATCTAGGAAGTAGATAATATTAAGGATAATGGGAGCTAGGCTTTGTGTTATCTGGAATGGGAATTAGAAATGTGAAAAAGGAGAAAATTGGAATGTACCCCATGATGTTTTAGAATAGGAGATACTGGTGTGAACTCATGGTTTTCAGCATATGGGTAGATACAGAAATAATTATAAATAGTATAATAAATAATAAATATAGTGTGTGTGTCTTTTTCACAGTCTTTAATGCAATGGTATTTTGCATTTTTGTGCTATTTTTTGGTCATTTCACTATTTAAAATGACCCTTAAAGGTGGTACTGAAATGTTGTGTACTGTTCCTAAGTGCAAGAAGGCTATGACATGCCTTATGGAGAAATGACATGTGTTATATAAGCTTCATTTGGCCTTGAGTATAGCACTGTTGGCCGGGAGTTCAGTGTTGTATCAACAATTTTATATATATATATGGTGTTCTTAAACACATGTGAAGCAAGGTTATATGTTGATTATTAAATGAAAATGTTGTGACTAGAGGCTCACAGGAACCTAGCCCTGTATTTCCCCTAGGAGCAATATTTTAATATTCACTAACTCAGCATTCGTGGAAACTTTGTAGAATATAGTTACTGAGAATAATGCATATTGACTGTACATTGTTTCAGAATCCCTCCCTATAACATGCTTATTAATTACAGAGCAGAAATAAGTAACTTGACTGTGGAGAAGACTGGCAGCTGGTGAAAGTGAATACCATCAGTAATCGTACAAGTCATTTAATGTGTCACATGATAGTATGACGGTATCACTTCTGTGTTACTCAGCCAAAACTCCATAATCTGAATTTAATTATGAGGAAACAACAGACAATCCCAAATTGAGAGGTACTCTAAAAAATAGTGTGAAATCTTCAGAATTATAAGAATTAAGGAAAGAGTTTCATTTTGAAGGAGACTAAAAAGTCATGACACCTAAATACAACACAGGGTTCTGACTGGACCCTTTTGCCATAAAGGACATTGTTTAGACACTGGTGAGCCTGCAGTGGAGTCCAGGATTAGACAGTAGTAAAGTACTGTTGTTAACTTCCTGATTTTGGTGGTTGTATTATGGTTGTGTAAGAGAATATCCCTGTTATATACTGGAAATACTTCCAGTATTATGAGGGTGTTGGAACATCTTGTTCCCGATTTGCCATCAAATAATTTAGGAAAATAGTTATTTGTACTGCACTTGGGACTTTTTCTGTAACTTTGAGATTGTTTCAAAAAATGTAAACTAATACAATAGAAAACAAAGATGCAATAAGTAGTATTAACAAAAACAAAAGATAAAGATTATTTGCATTTAACTGACTTGAGCAACGAGATAAAAGTGAAGATACTACTTCCCAGCAGCTGAGTATGAAAAAGCAAATCTGTTGTGTTGACGTCAACTTAATGATGGTGATCTTATCAGCTCTGAGTACCTGAGATACTCACCTGACCCTTATTACTCATATTGGGCCCCAACACATATTTCCCCCATGGGGGCCAGTGTTGCTGGACTAGCCCCTATGCTGCTTATTATAACTGCAAGACACACTTCAGCAAAAACCATCAGGGGACTTAGAGAAACAAGACTCAAGTGTCCTGGAAGGTCCCCAGCAAACCCAATAGGTACACAGTGAACTTGAGGGGGAAGGCGGGAAAGGCATGAACCTGCCTTTATTAGGATCCAAGGGTAGAGTGTCTAGGGTTTTGTGGGTTCATTCACTGGTTAATTTAAAGAACAAAAATGGGAATTAAGGTGTGATAAGGAAGAAAATGGGGCCACTCTGAGGGTCAGTTATGTAGGTTACCAACGGCTTTCTCAAAGAGAGAACTTCATGGGGGGAAGGGACTGTCTAAATCCTTATCTGGTCATTTTGCTAGTAGCTGTGTCACACAGCTAGCAATATGTTTACTCAGGATAGATGTCTTTTGAAATGGATGCCTCAACAATCAAAAACTTAATGTCAAGCACTCATGCTACAGAAAGCTTAATAATGTCAGGCTCTTACACTGCAGGGCAGCCAGAAAATAATACTTCCCAGCAGCAGCGAATGGCAGCAGATATCACAGAGTAGATAGAAATGTCACAGCCATAGACACCATAGTTTTCTTACCATAAGTAACAAGGCATAGCTCACACAATCAGGTGAAGAATTTGCATTCTCCCCCTTCACTTTCAGTTTTAAATTTCTTACTGCTGTAACCAGTGATTCAAAACCAACAGAGACATTGCTATAACATTAAAAGCTTAAGTTTATAGACTATGAAATATCACCATGGGACATTATCCTGGCCTACCACCAACTAAGAAAATAAAGACTTTGAGAAAATAAGAGCAGCAAAATAATCTTTATAGGAAAATTGTAAGGGCATCATGACCAGAAGAATTAAGAACATGTGTGTTAATACTTCCAAAGGTTGTGTGTGAGAAGGGCATATTATGGGTAACCAACATGAGGCTGAGGAGAGAAAATCTGTTCTCAGTTCTCCTGTCATGACCCCAGTAAAGCTCTCTCTGGAGAATCTGGCAATAAAAGTGTCCCCCAGCTCTAATTCCAAGAAGCCAAACTGTCAGTTCTATTTCTCTATCAATACATCACTTAAAAGATTTATGCAGGACAAATGGTACAGGTGGGTGTAGGCTTGAGATTTTGAAGTGACACTCTTTTTTTACTTTACAGTGTGTGGGTGAATTAAAACTTAACAGAATGCTGTAAAACAAGAGGTACAATCTCTTTTAAAACATGGAATTAGTAATATCCTCAGACACACTCAATTTATTTCAAAATCATGATGACTCAGTTCCTAACATAGCAAATGCCTTTGGTGGAGAGAGTCATGCAGTCTACCTGTGATGTCAGATTTGCATGCTTTGGGACTGATAATTTACTTAATTTCGAATGTGACTATTTCTAAGTTTTTTAGAATAAAGATTAAAATCTTTATGATACTTTCTATTTTATTTTTTGTTTCCAATATAACAATGCTATTGTTAAACAAGTTTCTGTTAGAATTCTTTATTTTTTTAATGTACCATGCACTAATTTAAAGCATTTGTTTCCGAATAAGCCTGGACAGAATTCCTTCAAATTAGTTTATTTTTTGCGTTGAATATTAGTGAACTATTACTATGGCTGCCTGCATAAGAATTCATTCAGATTTATGTTTTGCTACTTGCTTTTTGCCCATTTTTATTTGCATACTTTCTTTGTGTATACTGCATAAAAAATTATTCAAATTTATTTTATATTGACTTGTTTTTTGTTATCAATAATCACTGAAATTCTAGCCTAGACTTTACAGTGCTGAGGTAGAGTGTTTCTATGTACCACAGTTCACTGATCACAATGCATTTCTTTTGGAGCATGTGATTTTATGATTTTTTTCCAACAGAGTTCGTAGGATATTACTAGCTATCCAGAACTCGTATTTTCTACTTAAGTTCCAGCCATAAAGCACTGTATTTACATGAACAAAATAACTTCTCTATAAAGCTACTTTAAAAGCACTTTCAAAATATGTATTAATAATGGGCTTATTTTATTTTCCCAAAAATTTCCTTGTATGTTTGGGATGCATCTCTACATAGCAATACATTTTATACACTGGCAAATATTTTGTTTGCATTTTTGTGTTCCATTTCTCATTAAAGACTTAGAATAATCTTCATAGTTATAATTTTAATGGCAGCACCGTAGTTTAGCATTTCATTCTGTCTCATTTAGTCTGTTCCCTAATGTTGGACATTTAGGTTGCTTCTAACTTTTTTTTTTTTTTTAAATCATTATCCTAACCTTCATGACAACTAAAATCCATGTAGATAGAAAAATCTATTTTTAGTTTTGATGAAGCCTTCTATTAGGGTAGTATAATCTAGGAGAAGGATCACTCATGATAAAGGAACCAAGTAAGATGGTGATGAATATACTTTATGGAACAAGGGGAGTATAAATGAATTTTGTGGTTATTGCTATGTATAGTAATAAAGTTTTCCAAAGGAATTAGGATAAGCTACCAATTTAGAGTAATAAGCAGTTATTGGCTTAGTCACAATCTCTATAGAATCAGATGCTTATATTTTTTATTTATCTAGGGGTTTTAATTTGCATTTCTGTAGTTATTAGTGAAGATTAACACTTTTTTCCTATAACTGATTATTATTTCTGCTTCTTCTTCAGTCAGTTGTCTGTTTATATATAAGTTGCCAGTCATGGAATTTGGGAATAAAGGAGATGGTGCTTTTTCTTGAGATAACTCAGAGAAAATCTCAGTTTTACCTTTCAGAGGCCTTTTGAATTATCTTCATTCTTCTAGACAAAGACAAAGACTAGGGAGATAAAAAGCCATATTCACATAGTACATTTAACACTTAATAACAGTCTGATAGCTGTTTTCTGGTAAAAGCTTCATGTCTCAGCTTAATATTTTATATTTTATTCATTTTATATTTGGTTATAGCTCAAATTTGGTGTATCTGGACCTCTAGAAGGAAATTTGTATTGGTAACTGGAAAGTAAAATTTTGAAATAGAGGTGCTAAAGAAAGTTTTAGTGGGTAACTGAAACATTATATACAGATGTGTACAAGAAAAGGCTGGGTCTTTAGAGAGTGTTAATAAGTAACTGAGAAACCTGATTTGTGCAAAGGGAATCATATGGTTTTGACTCCACAATGTTCCTTCCAGCTTCAGTTTTAAACTTTTAGAGCAACTCTGAGAATGTAGAAAACTGATAAACCATTGGCAAGGGAAAAAAGTCCCTCCCAGAGTGTTGAATCTAGGTAATTTAATAATTATAGTTTATTTTTGTTTTAAACCATAGTAAAGGCAAATCATGTGTGTCTTTGTGTTCTGTGCATTTAGGATATCTGGCTATTTCTATGTAGGGTCCCCTAGTGATAACTTCTACCAATTACAGATAATAAACTTAGCACTGACTGGTGAATCTAAACATACAGGGAGATTTTAGGAATTGTTTTTCAGATAGGTGTTAGAAGGGGAGAGAAGAAGGAAAGTAGGAGAGAAGGTGTTTCAAGTGAAAATACAATGTTTTATACTTGGCCTTTTTTTTAAATGCTGTATTTTACTAATAGATTAGTTGGTATTTTTTAATTAGACATTTCCCCCACCTTTTCTTTTCTTAACTAATTTATAATTTACACTTTTAATTTTATGACACTTGAATCAGTAACATCTGATTCAAGTAACATCTTACTTATTTTTATGAAGCAGTATTCTAATAGATGATTCTGTGTTGTGCCCCTGAAGGATGCAGTGAATGATTGAATGTAAAATTCTGTCCAGACACATGATGGAGCCACATTAAAGTGCTGCCGCCTGCGGGCTCTTTGACAGCTGTCTGCCTCAGTGTGATATTTAAGTCACTGTGAACCATTAGAAGAGGAATACCAATTTGCAACCAAAACATGCTCTGAAGCTTGAGAACCTTCAGACCAAAAAAGCTCTAGACATCACTTTGAAAGGTTTCTGATGAGCAAATTGCAAATATTAGCACCTCTAAGCTTAAAATGTTACCTACTGAAATAGGAAAGTGAATAAATATTCTTGAGTTATAATCTCTTTTCAAGTCAAGAAAGTGAAACTTGATTGAAACAAATTGAGAAAACCTAAAAATAATTTTAACTCCTACCTAGATGGAGTTCAGATGGTCAGTAATCTCACCTGGGCTTTGAACTCCTAGAAAAACTGTAACAATATTTGTCTCTCTTTATATATTCCAGATTGCTTAATACACTCCTTTGCACATAAAAGGTGCTCAGGATACATAGAATTCTGTCCCTTTGTTTTCACTGAAAGAAACCTTTGCTTTCGTTGAAAGAGATACTTTCGCTAAAAGTGGAGAGTGCCACATTTCTATTCCTTAATGAGGAAGAACTCACATCTGATACACTCCAAGCACATCACTGCCAAAGACTACTAAAACCATGTTGCAGAGCTTCTGGGTGGCTCAGTCAGTTAAATATCTGCCTTCCTCTCAGATCATGATCTCAGGGTTGCCCCATATTGTCAGGGCTCCCTGTTCAGCAGGGCGTCTGCTTCTCCCACTCCGTCTGCCCTTCCCCCCAGCTCATGCTCACTTGTGTGTGCGTTCTTTCTCTCTCTCAAATGAATAAATAAAATCTTATTTATTTACTTGATAGACATCACATGCAGGCAGAGAGGCAGAGGGGTGAGGGGGAAGCAGGCTTCCCAGTGAGCAGAGAGCCCGATGTGGGGCTTGATCCCTGGACCCTGGGATCATGACCTGAGCTGAAGGCAGAGGCTTTAACCCACTGAGCCACCCAGGCACCCCTAAATAAAATCTTTAAAAAGAAAAATGTTGAATTTTTATATTGATAGACATAAATTTAACAATATTTATGAATTGTTCACATCATTAAAAAGCTCTCTATTACTAGGTCTTCTCTGGTTTGTGCTTCGTGGTAATCAGAGCTAGCTTCTGGGAAATGTAAGCTGTGTAGTCTCATAGCTCCTTGAACTTGGCTTAATGCTTTGCTTTCACCATCGTGAAATTATTAATAATTTCTTAACAAGAGGCTATTGTCATTGTACTAGGCCCCACAAATTATTAGCCAGCTCTCTTGGTAATTATTTCTGTCATATAATTCTGCTTAACGACACTATATGATAAAACCAATCCCTTAGAGAGTTTACTTCCTTTGAAATTTTTAGTGTCTTTTAAAAGTACTGCTTTATTATTAAAATATTTGTACAGAGCTCATCTTTCTTTCCCTTCCCATCTCTCCAACCCATCACCTATGGAGGCAATGCCATGGAGGCATTTACCGCTCATATCTGTCATCTGAAGAAATGGAGAAGGGTAGAGAGTGCAGTGGTGGCAGCTTGAGCAGTTAGGAGATTAGCAGATAAACTATTTGACTTAGCAAATAAGTCAATATACTAAAGATAAGAGAGCCAGATTTCTCATCATCTGATTTGAAAGGTGGAAAGTTGAACACTGGACTAGAATTGTAATTATCAGCATGAACTCATGAACTTTTTAAATTTACATACAGAAATAGTTATAAATGTACATTTATGTATATTCATATATGAGTGCCTATATGCACATACAAGTATGTACGTATATACATAAATTTCTTAGTTATTTACACTGTGTTTGGAGGCAATGATACCTCAGTAGTAATGAGCACAGTGAATGAATGCTTAGATCTTGATTTCTAAATACCATTCCCCACTAAAAGGAATCAGGGCTGCTTGGAACATTGGCCAATTACAGGGTTGGAGCAGCAAACATACAAAATAAACCTGGAACATATTGTTGTTTCAGAAAGTAAGGAAATATTCAAAGAAGGTGAACATGTCAAAAGGACCCAGAAACCAGCCTGAATACATACCCACAGGCCAAATCTAATTTAAGCAACAAAATAAATAACATTAGCATCAGGTTACAACTCTTTGAATAAAAAAGGAATCCATGAGTTCATAAATGAATAAATAAATGGAGAAAAGAAAGCTCTTCCTTGTAATACAAGCCCAACTAATAAATGTAGGAGGGATGATTGATAATCACCAGTTTGACAGTCATAATAGGGATGGTGAAACAGGAGTCATCGGTGCATGTTAGACTAGTGTTTGGAGGGTTGTTGAGGAACAAGATACTGTTCTGATACTGTGCAAACAGGTGTCCTTTTCACAATCTTACTAAATAATCCATTTTTCACATTTTTGTGCTTTGTGTTGATTTTTGCATTTTAAAAGGGCCCCAAGCATAGTGCAGAATTGCTGTATAGCATTCCTAAGCACAAGCTGTAATAAACCTTCTGAAGAAAATAAATATTAGATGAGCTTCATTAAGGCATAAATTTAACGGCTGTTAGCCACAAGTGTTAGGTTAATGAGTCAGATACATGTTAAATAAAGTATTTTTACATAGAAATAAAATAAAAGAGGGTTATGTATCGATCAGTTGAAGAAAATGTAAGTGAGGCTCACAGAAACCTAACCCTGTGTTTTCTGTAGGAACAGTGTTTGAGTAATTGCGAATACAGTACTCAGGGCACCTTTATAGAATTTATGCCTAGTGAATAACGAGAATCAAATGTATCTGCCATTCAATGAGTACTAATAGTGATTGCCAGTGATTTTATCAGATTAATATCATGTATAACAGGATTTTAAATTTTACCTGTAAGACATGGAAGTACATGTATTTCTGAGTTGTTTATAAAATGTTTCAGGGTAAATGGGGCGCCTGGGTGGCTCGGTTGGTTAAGCATCTGACTTCAGCTCAGGTCATGATCTCAGGGTTCTGAGTTCGAGCCCCAGAGGCCCACATCAGGCTCCACGGAGTGGGGAATTTGCTCCCTTTGCCACTGCCCCTCCTCCCGCTTGTGCATGTGCACGTGCACATGCGCGTGCATGCTCAAATAAAACCTTAAAAAGTGTTTCAGGGTAAAAAAGGGCACTTAGAAGACTTGATCTTTGGCTTATATAATATGAAACAGTAAAATATTTAAAACAGTATATTTGCACATTCCTGGCCAAAATAAATCTCATATAGATATAGATATATTTATTTATTTATTTTGCTTCAGTAACCTTCATTTAGTTTTATGTGATTGTTAATTTGTTTGTTTGTTTGTTTTTGAGAGAGAGAGAGAGCACATGACAGGGAGGGGCAGAGCGAGAGGAAGAGAAGGTCACAATCAGACTGCTTGCTGAACACAGAGCCCTATGCAGGGCTCCATCTCAACCCTGAGATCATGACCTGAGCTGAAACCAAGAGACGGCCACTTAATTGGCTATACCACCCAGGCGCCCCTGCAACTGATTTAAAATGTACTTGATTTTAAGAAATTATAGTTTCAAAATAGAAAGTTAATTTTTTTTGCTAAGAACTTTAAGTATACCATATATATTAACTAATCCCTCTAAAATATATTCTTTAATATCACTCTTACACTGAACTCACTGATGTGTCATTGTCTTAAAGAATTTTGGCTTATCATTGCTTTATGTAATGTTTCATGGAAACTCTGCTGGCTTCCAGAGCCTAATAGATTTACTGTGTATATCTTTTAATGATAATTGATTGGCTGTTGATATTTTTGAGTGAGAAATATCTTACTAGAATCAAATGGGTGAATTAGCTAATTGTATATATTTAACATTTGGAGGGATAAGTAAAAAGAAGAAAAAATTTCAAGTTGATTCAAAAACAAATGAGAAGAAAAGATATATTCTTCATATCTTTCTCCTAATGAATCAAATATTAGACAAAACAAATTGAGGACTTGCCTTTGAATAGGAAGTAGATGTGCTAAGCATATTCTTCAGATTTTTTTTTTTTAACTTTTATCATCAGATGCTGATTTTTGTCTAGAAGAGGATGTTGGGGCTTCTAAAATAGAGCTCATAACTTTAGCTTTTGATTGAAATCTCCTTTATGCCTGGCACTTTATGCTGTATTGATGCCAGGAAATAAAATTTATCTCCTCTTATCTTTAGGCAAGCTGTTAATCTTCTAATGCAGAGTCACTTCTAATTTAGATTTCTAGGAAACAGGGAGACGCGGGGGAGTATTCTTTGAGTCCATTTGTTGGCTGAGCTAGGCTTTTGAGCTTCCTGGTTACTTGTCATTCAGCAACTGTATGGGCAAGTGTTTTTAAGCTATTAATAAAGAAGTACATTAACAATTGCTATTTCTCCTCTTTAAACAAATTGGATTTTACTTAAAAAGACAGTTGTATTTCTTGTTTTGCTTAGTGCAAATTTATCTCTTCAGCCAAAAATCATTACTGATGGCTATCAGACATTTATTTTATACTTTGTAATCTTATAAAGTTATTTTCATTGGGTGTTTCCTCACAAAAACCCTGAGTGGTAGGTGAAAATCATGATTTCATGGATGGGAAAACAAACAGAGAAGCCCTGAACCTTGCTTCCTGTTTAGAATAATTCTGCTTTTCTGATCTGCTTTGTAGGTTTTTGTTTGTTTCCTTTTTTATATATCCCTGCCTTACTGCTGTAGAGAATGATTTGTATTTTACAACAGCTGACGTCTTTCTTTTGCAGAGATATTCCAATGCCCTTAGTCAGTTCAGGGGTAGAGCATGGTAATTTGAGAGAGCTGGCATTTGCAAGAATGAAAGACCTTGGAATACAGGTAAGAGTTTGACTAGAACTGTTAAGATCAAAGTAATCTGAAACACAAAACACTTTGATACATACTTACAGACTCACAAGTTTGGTCAAAAAGTTTCACATACTGAAGGTATTGTACTCTGTAACATGAAGTTGAAACTAGTGGTTACAAAGGCTGCATCTTGTCCCTTACACCCGTCTGCTTTCTTCTAAAAGGGCAGGTTTGCTGATTTAAGGGTTGCTTTTTCACCTACTCAGATGCCAACTATGTGCTCAACTCTCCCTTTTAAATTTTGAAGTATTTCTTTTTTTCTTTCTTTTAGAGTATTGGGTGTTCAATTCTTGACTAGCGGTGGTAGACAATATGCATATACATTTGAAGAAATAAGGATTACATGTGTAAAATGATTACCCAACAGTGTTGTTGCCCACATATTCCAGTGTCCCTTGCCCCACTCCATCCCTTTGTCTGTTCAGGTACTTACTTCTTCTGCAGATATTTACTAAACATCTTTCTTCTGACCCTGAAGTACTAAAGAACCCAGAATCTGTGACAGTCTCTGCAGATGACTCTTAAATACAGAAGATGATTATGACATAAATTCACAGCCCCCTAGAAACTTCTTAATAGATCTGCTAAAGGAAAAAAGCCAGGAGTGGGCTCAAGGGGTGAGCATTAATTCCTGGGCTCCGCTTTCAGCATTTGGATTCACCAGGTTTGGGATAGAGCCATGGGATGTTCTCATGCACAATCCAGACATGGACCACACTTTGAGAGATACCATTTCAAGGACTGCATATCATGTTTGTGGACTTGCCCAAGACATTTTATTCTTTTAGTCCATTGTTTGTCCAAAGAAGAGTTTGTGAACATGATTGGCTTATTCTTTTTAAAAAACAAAAACAATTTTAAGTTCTAGAAAAAGGGCAAATTTATTATCTATAGTAATTAATAGTACCAAATGAAACTATGTGCCTGTTCTGCTTCCCGTTTTCCAGCTGTCCTTCTTCCAACCCCTCTCCCCTCTGAGTATACCACAGCCAAAGTGATTGACCTGGCCTGGTTAGCCTGATAATCTCATCATCTAGCTATCATCTCTAACCTAGTATCCCTTTTAAACCGTAATAGCCTCTCTTAAACTGGAAAGACTAAAATTCAGTGAAAGCCCAAAGACACCTAGTTCACATAGGCAATGTCTTTACCAGAAAATAAGTACACACCAGTCTCTGCTTTTTTAAAAAGCTTTCTCTGGGCAGCTTGGTGGCTCAGTCAGTTAGGTTTCTGATCTTGATTTTGGCTTGGCCTGTGATCTCAGGGTTTTGGGATTGGGCCCCACACCAGGCTTGTACACTGGGCATGGAGCCACCTTGGGATTCTCTCTCACTCTCTCCCTCTGCGCTCCCCCCCAAAGCATTATCTCATAGCCCCCCTCCTGGAGGAATGCAGGTGTTCATTAAGAGCATATAACTATGGTGCGTTCACATGCAAACTACTATATAGATCTGCTGTAGTTAAAAGACAACATCTAAATTTAATAGATTTGTAATTACAGAGACTTCTGATCTTTGTTTGCTATATAATTTTTGAGTTCATAGAAACCACATTAACAAAGCACTATTATCTGGGGCTAGTTCCTGGGACATGGAAATAGGTTTGCTTTTACAGAACTGAATAATGAGATTTTCTCATGGAATTCTATACGTATGTAACAGTACTTCATAAATATGCTATTTTAGTAATAGAACTTGCATGACATCATCACGTTTCCTAGGATGATCTTTTCTCACTGGTAGAAAATGCTAGAATCCTCCGGGCGGCTGTGTGGCTCAGTGGGTTAAAGCCTCTGCATTCGTCTCAGGTCATGATCCCAGGGTCCTGGGATGGAGCCCTGCATCGGGCTCTCTGCTCAGCAGGGAGCATGCTTCCCTTCCTCTCTCTGCCTGCCTCTCTGCCTACTTGTGATAGCTCTGTCTTTCAAATAAATAAATAAAATCTTTAAAAAAAAAAAGAAAATGTTAGAGTCCTGACAGTAATTTTTATAATTTATTCTGAAGGGGAAAAATACTATATTACATATAATGTAATACTGTGAGGATTTTGTAATTATAAATGTCCGGCTATATAGTGTACACACTGGGTTGTGGAATAAGAGTGAGAGTTGTATCACATGAGCTTGGCCTTGCAGAGACCAGGCATTGCATGTGTATCATGTGCCTCCTAGTGATGATCTCATGACTATGGTTTGGACTGTATAATAAATAGCTCTGGGTTCCTTCTTTTCTTCCTTTTTAACCTCTTCCTTTCTCCCAGCCTTTCTTCCACAATGCAAAAAAACAAAAACAAAACACGGCAGTCTTCCAGCATCCTTCTTTTTGACATTGTAAAATGACAGAAACATGATGATGCTAAAAATTTTAACTGCCATAAAATGGTGAAGGTTTTAAAAAATGAGGAATTTTCTTCTTATTCTTCTATATACATAGTTTTGGATTATACTTTCAGGTTTAGTTATATCCCCTGGGTAAAACTGTTGTCAGATTTTAGAACATACATTATTTACTTTGAGTATTACATATTGCTCTCAGAATTCTTTTTTTTTTTTTTAAGATTTTATTTATTTATTTGAGAGAGAGAGACAGTGAGAGAGAGCATGAGCGAGGAGAAGGTCAGAGGGAGAAGCAGACTCCCCATGGAGCCGGGAGCCCGATGTGGGATTCGATCCCGGGACTCCGGGATCATGACCTGAGCCGAAGGCAGTCGTCCAACCAACTGAGCCACCCAGGCATCCCTGCTCTCAGAATTCTAAGCTTGTTTTTAAAGCACTACCATTTCCCCCTATCCTCAGACTTAGTAAAGATGGTTTTATTTTGAAATTTAATTCTTTTTAATCTCCTTGTAAATTGTGTCCAAACTTAATTTTGAGCCCAGGATTTGATGGAAAGGTGTGAATAAAAATTTAGTTACCAGTTTTATACTTGCCCCTCTCCTCCACCTTTTTTTAATTTTTTATTTTTTTTTTTGGGCAGTGTCGAGATGTAAGAACCAGAGAGGTTGGAATCCAAGAAATTCATCACAAAGTACGGCCATACCAGGTTAGTTTCTTCATTTTATAGAGAGAGTGGGCCCTGATCATTAATCTTTGGCAAGCCTGGATCCATACTTTCTAACCAACAGGACTGATCCCTAGAAGTTAGTAAGTAAACTAAGCAAAGTAATTGAGGATCAGATAGAGATGACAAGACAAGAGAGGCAAATATGAGGGTGGGTGAATTGTAGAAGAGCCAGGCTAGGAAATACAACCCTGAGCTTCATTCTGGATCAGCACAATCCACCATAACTTTCTGCAGGGTTGAAAATATTCTATAATTTGCACCATCCAGTATAGTGTCAGCCACCAGTCACATGTGACATGTGACTAGTGCAGCTAAGGAACTGAGTTTTTAATTTTATTTGTTTTAATTCAAATATAAATAGCCACATGCAGCTAGTGGCTACCTTCAGGAAGAGCTAAATGAGATGTTTATTTCTGTGTATACAGCTATTAAATTCTACTCTATTGGTGATAATCAAATGGATAGGCCTTTATCAACAGGGGTTCCACAAAACTTAAGCCTAATGCCCCAAAAGGTTCATTGTTTATAGCGAGTTAACTTCTCTCCTATTTACGTATAATGCCTAGCTATGTGCCATATTTCCTATGAGTTAACTCTCTTGTAGAACCCCATTTGAGAAAGACTAGATGATACCTGCATTGATATTTTTAACATTTGGGACCTCTTGAGGAAAAAAGTCAACCCAAACAAAGTTAATCATTTTTCCACATTCCTTTGCAGTCCAGTTAGTTAGCAAACATTAAGTTTGAGAAGAAAGAAACATAACCATCATTCTGAATTGTTCACTCACTACAGTTCACTCACTAAGGTCATAATCCACCCATTTTTGGAAAGTGTCTGGATGTGACCTTGTCCACATATGTAGGTTTTTCTGTGCATACTGTTAAATATTGCTTATATAAATGCAAAGGTCAAGGGGCACTTGAACAATGAGTTGAAGAGTGAAAAGCCTATGTAGATTGCTACAACAGGAGCTTCCCCCAAAAGCTACTTTCCGGTGCTTGAATTTCTTTGATGTTCTAATCTTATCACTAACTAGGTATAATATTTTAAAGGCTTATCCCTTTAAAGGGATTCCATACTTTCTTAAAATCCCATCAAGAAACAAGTGACCAATAGCACATTTTTCCCCCAAAAGCAGGTTTTCACAGAAGAGATAAAGGCTAGGAAATGAAACTGTTGCGCCACCTGACTGTTATGGGGCTCAGTGGTGCTCCCAAGAGCTACACATGTGATATAATATATAATTTTATTAGAGACTCTTCTTGGAGAATCCAAAGATATAAGTACATTGAAGCCTTTACTGAGCCAGATTTCTGCAAGAATTTCAAGGTTAATGAAGTTCAAATGTGTTTTCCTTTTATAATATTCCTTGAATAAGGCCTGAACTCTTATTTAATCAATGATATGTGAGAGTAGACAAGAAGGAACATAATTCATGATTATTCATTCTTTATCCTTAATTGGGTATATTAGCCTAAATAAGTAAATACTTATAAAAATGAATTCTATTCCCTGATTAAGGGTTTGTTTGTTTGTTTTTTGTCTAACTTAAAAGAAGTTTTTATTTTTATTCAACAGGTTGAATTGGTGAGGAGAGATTATGTTGCAAATGGTGGCTGGGAAACATTCTTATCATATGAAGACCCAGATCAAGACATATTGATTGGCCTCCTGCGATTACGAAAGTGTTCAGAAGAAACGTTCCGTTTTGAATTGGTTGGAGGTGTTTCCATAGTTCGAGAGCTGCATGTGTATGGAAGTGTCGTCCCTGTGAGCAGTCGAGATCCTACTAAATTTCAGCATCAGGTATCCTGTATTCCATCTCTCTTTGACTATAATTAAGAAATTGCCCAGGGGCACTTGGGTGGCTCGGTCAGTTAAGCGTCTGACTCTTGATTTTGGTTCAGGTCATGATCTCAGAGTCATGAGATCAAGCCCAGCATTGGGTTCTATGCTGATCTAGGAGCTTTGTGAGATTCTCTCTCCTCCTCAGACCCTCCCTCCACCCCGCCCCCTTACCCTGCTCCCTCTCCGGGGAACATGCACACACACACACTCTCTCTCTCAAAAATAGATTAGGAAGGAAGGAGAAAGAAATTGCCCAAGGGAGGAAAAGTGAAAAAGAGTGGGTAGCGGGAGGGGCTGGAGGAAGAGACAGTGAAAGAGGGAAGAGGAAGGGGAAAGGCAAATACAGAAATGGAGGAACTAATAGTTGATGTTCAGGGATGTTTTCTCTCCGACTTGTATCCTTTTGGGTGTGAGAGGGAAGGAGTGAGTGACAAATTTGAGAGTCAAGTAGGATACAGTATTAGGTTAAACCACATGAAATTTCTATTTTTGAAAGTCAGAAGTGGTTTAATACCAGCAATTTCTTATGGTTCAACTACGTATTATGAAATCAAAGCAGATGATAATGTAAAGCACTTGTGAAATATTAAAGCTCTTCATAGACGCAAGCTCTATCTGATATATAGTGGAATGCTATTCCGCTCCCCACGAACAACCTAAATAAATAACTCACTTTTTCAAATTTCCACAAAATAGCTTAAAACCACTAATGGTGGATATAGCGTAAACCCCAGACTTGGTGATTTAAGAATATTGCCTGGTTTCAAAACCTTTTAGAAATTGGAGGGGTGACTAATAGATTAAAGATTGGATGCCCCAGACTTCATCACCTGGAGATTGCCTAGAGCTTATTTAAAAAGAGACAGGGGAGCCTGGGTGGCTCAGTGGGTTAAGCCGCTGCCTTCGGCTCAGGTCATGATCTCAGGGTCCTGGGATCGAGTCCCACATCGGGTTCTCTGCTCAGCAGGGAGCCTGCTTCCCTCTCTCTCTGCCTGCCTCTCTGCCTCCTTGTGACCCCTGCCTGTCAAATAAATAAATAAATAAAACCTTTAAAAAAAATTAAAAGAGACAGAAGTTGAGAGGCAATTACCACCAGCCTGTAATGAGATTACATGATCCATAGATTACCTTTTGATGGCTTTTGTTGCAAAATTATTGCCTTTTTTTACTAGTCTGCTATAGTGTATTTTTGGTATAATTGAATGGTTTCTGTATTCTTATCCCCATAATTTTTTTTGGTCACTCTTATTTTAACAGATTTTAGCAACTACTGAATATTATCCCTTTTGTTTTACATATCCTCATAATGACTTCCTTCCTTCTTAATTCCCTAACCCCTCTTTTGCTCTTTCCAGGGATTTGGCATGCTGCTGATGGAGGAGGCAGAAAGAATAGCTAGAGAAGAACATGGATCTGGGAAAATAGCTGTTATATCAGGTAACTGGAGGAAGACAGAGTTCATGATTCATTCACGTTTTTAACTTGGTATCACAATTAAAATGATCTCAGGCCTCTCTTGCCCCCATTTATGATTATTCACAATTGGACAGAGTATAATAGTGAAAGACTCGTGGTCAGACACAGAATTACTGCAAACAGTTTGGTGGCATAGTTTCAGAAGCACTCCATCTCTGAGTGGCAAGACCAGTAATCTGGATCCTGCCTTCCTTGCTGTCTGTCACACCAGTCATCTGTCTGTCCCACTAGTTGTCATGGTCATTTCCTCTCTTGTGCTTTGTGCCCACTCTGTCTGGGAAGATGAAATTTGGTGATAAAGATCCAAGAAAAAGGGGCGCCTGGGTGGCTCAGTGGGTTAAGCTGCTGCCTTCGGCTCAGGTCATGATCCCAGGGTCCTGGGATCGAGTCCCGCATCGGGCTCTCTGCTCAGCAGGGAGCCTGCTTCCCTCTCTCTCTCTCTCTCTCTGCCTGCCTCTCTGTCTACTTGTAATCTCTGTCTGTCAAATAAACAAATAAAATCTTTAAAAAAAATAAAAATAAAAATAAAATCTTTAAAAAAAAAAAATCCAAGAAAAAGTAAACCAGTGTGGCCATTATCAATATTGTTGTTCAGAAACTTAAAATGGATCTCAGGTGCCAGTACAAGATGTTTAAAGGTAGTGTTTTTTGCTCCTTAAGTATTGCCCTCAGTGACTTTGCTTGTGGGAAATAGCTTTCCCTTGTTTGGAAGTTTCCCCGTACTTTGTCTAGGTAATTGAGGAAGTGGGCACGAAAAGGAAATTCTAGTATGAATGGAGCAAAAACAACCTTATGTATACCCTTTCATTCCTACACTTTAGTAGTATATCCTTACAAAAATTGCTGTTCCCAGTAAGAAGCTTGCATGGGGGAAAGCTATGATCAGAATATAGGTTGTTTTCCCTCCAGAATTTGTTTTTCCATTAGAAAATATTTTCTCTTAGAGGCAGATTATTTTCTTTGAAGATCTTTTAAATAATCTTTTCTGAAAGGTTTTTTAATCAATAAGTTGCTGCTAATCAATAAATCAATAACCTTACCTGGGTTTTAACAATTATAATTATGAAAATATAATGACACAGGCTTACTTAATCGCTTAGTGTGGTTGTGGTTTTCTTGGCATTATCCAGACAGATAAGTAAAACATTTCTCAACATGGCTTTATATATTTTCCTCTGTTATCTTTAATTTCACTAAAGAGGGACTTAATGAGGCTCATCTGATTGACTGATATTTGTAATAAGAAATGTTTACCTTTCAACTGTTTAACCTGTGGTGGTTCAGAAGTTAACATTTCCCAGTACCAGGAAAGGGCCGCCTGACTCAGGACTCCTTCTACACACATCTGTGAAGGATTGAAAGCACCTGAAATTTCAGTGGTCCCTTTTGCTAGACGCTGTCAGTGTTTTCAGCACAGTACTTCTCAAGCTTTAAATGTGCTTGTGCTTCACATGGAGATATTGTTAGAATGAAGATTCTGTTTCAGTCTGGGATGGGGCTTGAGAACCTACATTTCTAACCAGTTCTCAGTGATACCTCTGCCAAGGTGATACCTTCAGACCACACTTCAAGTAGCAAGGTTCTCATATTCTCTTCCAAATCATTAAGGTCTGGATACTCTCCGTGACCCTGGCAGTGCCTACACTCCCACAGTCTGCTTTGCAGTCACATGGTTTTCTCATATCTGTGGGAATGTCTTCAATTTTAAAACGGAAGAACATTGGTAATCTATCACTTCTCCACATTATTTCATTAGCCTTCCTAATATCTTTCTTTTGAGAAATGTTACATGCACAGAGGGCCCCTGACTGGCCTGAGGTTCTATTCAGTTGCACGTAAGAGCCTCAGTTATTGTTTTTTATGAGCAGGGTGTCTAAGTGGAAATCAGCACCTGTCCTTTTTCTGGCTTTTTATCATAATCTAAAAGCTCAATTTCAGATCGTCTGCCTGTAGGATTTTTAAAATAATAAGAAGGGACTTACTGAAAGCAGGGAAGAACCTTTCTGCTTATCA
The DNA here is from genome assembly GCF_022355385.1 of Mustela nigripes. NCBI lineage: Eukaryota > Metazoa > Chordata > Mammalia > Carnivora > Mustelidae > Mustela > Mustela nigripes. The sequence goes on along the minus strand of NC_081557.1, from coordinate 120,855,625 downwards.
GCACTACAGTAGGACCACTAGATTTCTGTATAGGAGATTTCTTTTGGCCAGTGGGTTTCTGTAGTCCTGGATTGTCTTTTTGAAACCAGAGTTCTGTGGGAGGAAGGAAGCGTTACTTCGGGTCACTCTAGTCTATATACTAGACCATTGCTTTCTACTGAGGAAAGCACACAAGGCCTTAACTTTCTCTTTGACTCAACATCTGATCAAAAAGCCAAGAACATTTGCTCTTTGTATGCATTTTATTGCTGTAATTTAGTATTTACTTTACTATTTCAGTTAGGCTTGTGAATTAGATACCTGAGATGTCCATTATTCAGAACTTTGAGCAGTGCAGATTTAATGTATTATCATCACCTGTCTTTTATGTTGCTTTTGTCCTTCCATGTTTGTTCATTCTTTACTTTACTTTATAGTGTGTGTGTGTTTTATTAACATATAATGTACTATTTGTTTTAGGGGTACAGGTCTGTGATTCATCAGTCTTAAACAATTCACAGTACTCACCATAGCACATACTGTCCTCAGTGTCCATCACCCAGCCACCCTATCCCTCCCCTCGACCACCAGCAACCCTCAGTATGTTCCCTAAGATTAAGAGTCTCTTATGGTTTATCTCCCTTTCTGGTTTCTGGTTTCATCTTGTTTCATTTTTCTCTTCCTTCCCCTATGATCCTGTCTTGTTTCTCAAATTCCTCATATCAGTAAGATCATATGCTAATTGTCTTTCTCTGATTGACTTATTTTGCTCAGTTCTATTTCTCTTATTACCCTCTTGTTCCAGCCATGTTGTTGCAAATGGCAAGATTTCATTTCTTTTGATGGCTGCATAGTATTCCATTGTATATATATACACACCCCATCTTCTTTATCCTTTCATCCATTGATGGACATCTAGGCTCTTTCCATAGTTGGGCTATTGTGGACATTGCTGCTATAAACATTGGGGTGCGTGTGCCTCTTCAGATCACTACATTTGTATCTGTAGGGTAAATACCCAGTAGTGTGATTGCTGGGTCATAAGGTAGCTCTATTTTCAACTTTATGAGGAACCTCCATACTGTTTTCCAGAGTGGCTGCACCAGCTTGCATTCCCACCAAGAGAGTAGGAGTTTCCCCTTTCTCCACATCCTCACCAACACCTAGATGGTTAATTTTAGCCATTCTGATTGGTGTAAGGTGTATCTCACTGTGGTTTAAGAATATGGAATGCTTCACGAATTTGCGTGTCATCTTTGCACAGGGGCCATGCTAATCTTCTCTGTATCATTCCAATTTTAGTATATATGCTGCTGATGCAAGTACATGTGTGTGTGTTTTAATTTGTTTTTGTAAAAAGTCAGGCAGTTGTTCTCCATAAATCAATCCTTAGAATGAAAAACTGATCACATTAGTGTTTGTGCACTGTGCTTTTTCACAGTGTTTCATTAGTTGGGCTGTATAAGAGGAGACGTTTGGGGGGTGGTTGGATTCCATTCCTTTGTTGATTGTAGCATTCCTTGTGATCTTGGATAATTTTACTTGATCGCCATGGACCTTTCTTTCCTTACTAAAAACAATGGAGGTAGGTTATCTTTTACAGTTATAGAATCTAGAATTCGGCCCTTCAGTGTCTTAATCTGTTATAGTGCTCAGAGTAACCAGTTATGTTTTACTGATTACGTCTAAAGTAGATTCTTTTCTGAAACCATGTTAGGAAGCCCTTCGGTTTCATTAGTATTTGAGTTCCATCTCCTTGTACATTGGGTATTTGATGGTGAAAATTAACACAGCTTCCCATAGGTAGGTTCTCCTATCCATGATTTGTGGATGCATATTGACTTCAGTCACAATTTGGTGATACTTTTTTTTATGACCTTGTCCTTAATTTGTAAATCCATCCTTGTTCTGTCTGTAGGCTTTTGTACACAGTGGTGGCCTAGATATTCTGTTCTGCCATAACTAGTAGCTTGAGCAAGGAAGAGACAGGTCATTTATCATTCTGGTTACTGTGACTATAAGAGTAATGCACTTATGTAGAGGTTTTTTTTAATTACATTCTGATTCATTATTACTTCCCCTCAACTTGCCAGCAGATTTTCTGTTACTTGGATTTATGATCTTTGATTCTGTCTCAGACAATATGATTAACTGCACAGTAGATCTGATTTGAAACACTAGTCAGAAGGATTCCATGTGCTCTATTTTTCTCTATTAAAAACAAATCGTTTTTTTATCTTAAACCAATCGGCCATTTTATCTTTGTTACCTTAATATATTTTGTTTCTAGAGGGTATATACTGAATATTTTACAGCTGATTGATCCTTTTTTTAAAAGATTAACTTTATAGCTACATGAGAAAATTACAAATTTTCTTGTTTATTGGAGTCAAATGAAGCACTTTCTTAGACTTTTAAAAATAATTCTTTCTATTTTTTAAAGCACACGTATTTGTCTTGGAAAGTAAACTGTGTTTTTAAATTAACCATCAACTCCAAATGTGAGTATTAAAGCAAAAATGAAATGTTTGGCTTCCCCCAAGTTCAAGGAACCAGCACTGAGAGGGCAGAGGAGTACAAAGTGCTACCCTATGTTTGAGGGATGTTTCTATTAAGCCGCACAGCTAACTCAGTCCTCACCACGTGGATTATCTTTAACTGCAGAAGAAGATAGATTTTTCTCTCTACTTACATTACATCTCAGTTCATGACTAATTGCCTCAGAATAGGAAAATAATCTTTTTCTGCATACAAAAATGAGTAAATCAATAGGATAAGAACAACCAATTTACAAAATAATGTGTAGGCAGTTAATTACTGCTAAATATCTAAGCAATTAATTAGTCCCCATTATATCCAAGTGCTTTAGGATCTCTCCCCAACTTACTCATGTAGGTTCTGTCAACATACATCTGTTTAAGATTAACAAATTCTGTCTACTTGAAAAGCTGTGATGTTTAAGTGGATGATGAACATTCTTTAATGTGTTAAGATAAAGCAGTTTTTTCTCTGCCCTGTCTTATGGTGTAAAGTGAAGTGATTATACTGTAGAATCTAACTACAACATTTGAAATGCCATTACTAATAATCACCATGGAAACTGGAGATCTCTGATGTTATACTGCCCATACCCTTTCCAAAAGGGCAAATATAACTGATGATAGCTACTATTTAAAAAGCCACTTAATACCCCCAACAGAATGACTTTTTTTTTTTCCCTTTTGGCAATTTTGGCTAGGTATCAGATCCAGTCATGTTACCGTTTCTGTTTGCCAGGCTAATTGCTATGCATCAAGACGAACAGCTATTCCCCAAGCTCCCCCTAGTACCTTCGTCATAAGCACTATTCTATTTGTGTTCTTTCAAGTAGAAAATTAATATGGCCATTGGCCAAGAATTGTACCAGGCTAATAGATCACACAGTGGTGGTGAGAAATGAGGAAAATGTCTGAATGGTTGATGACAGAAATCACTGAAGTCAGAGACTGTTAGCCATTTTGCTTAAACCCATTAAACAGGCACAGAAGAGGGAAGGGGAGAAGGTAAATATACAGGGTGAATAAAACTTAAACCTTAAATATAGAATGAGTAAACAAGTCCCTGTGGAGATGAGATCATTCTAAATCATGATGCTCAGAATATGATTCTAAAACTATATCTACAACTCCTACCAGTGAAAAAACATCAACATGCCTGTGCCTTACGTAACCCAGTATGGTTTCCTAGGACCGAAATTAATGGTCTGGTACCCCAGAGCCAGTGTTTAATGATATGTGGGCAGAAAATAACAGTCATTTGGTTTCATTAAACTACAAATGGCTTAGGTTTACTTATGGGACCCCAGAAACTTCACCTGTATTCCAAGCAGCAACCATCTCTCTTAATTTAAGGTGAAGGTAGCTTTACTTTATTCTTTGCATGAAAATCTAGGTGAAAAGAAGCATGTATTTGTAACTGGTTCTGTCTGGTAGTGGAATCATAATCCTAACCAAAATGCCTAGAAAAACCTTCCTTGTTTTGGCTTATCTGTTTGCTGATGGGCACAGGAAGCCTGCCAAAGGCAAACCAGTCTGTGCTGCACGTGCATGTGTGCCTAGCACTTCTCAGTAAGGAAGGGAGGAGATGGTTCGCTCTTCTTTCTGTCTCATCTCTTTCATAATTTCTCTTTAATAAATTATCCTCTAATGAAATGCACACTGTTAGGGTTCTGTATATTCCTCTATTTCTCCCATTTTGGTGTTCTAACAATTATACATACTTCTTTTTTGTTCCATGTTCCCACAGGATTTTATCATGATGGTGGCTAGTATCTTCCTCTTTTTTTTTTTTAAGATTTTATTTATTTATTTGCCAGAGAGAGAGAGAGAGAGAGAGCGAGCACAGGCAGGCAGAGTCGCAGCAGAGGCAGAGGGAGAAGCAGGCTCCCCGCTGAGCAAGGAGCCCGATGTAGGACTCGATCTCAGGATGCTGGGGATCATGACCTAAGCCGAAGGCAGCCGCTTAACCAACTGAGCCACCCAGGTGTCCCTAGTATCTTCCTTTTTAAAGTCAATAGATAGAACATAAAATATTGCTGTGCAACCAGGATTTTCTTAATTTTAGCATCATTATTAACTAGCATTGATGATATACTACTTTGCTGGATAAGAAATTAGCTAAATGTTTGCTAATTGGTGTCTGTATTGCACTGTTGCCCAGCTCCTCTCAGGGGCCATTATTCCTGACTTGATATTTATTCAGTTTGTAGATGAATCAGGTACCAGATTGTAGTACTTTGCATACCAAGTGCATTATACTCCTCCCTCTCTTGGTATTCATGACTATATTTATTAAGGCATGTTTTTCAAGTATTCCTGAATAAGCCACTAGTGAGTTTCCGCTGTTTGGATCTTGTCGGCAACTGAATTTATGATGAGATTTCCTAAGCCAAAGCTAGTGATCCAGGTAGGTACTAGCTTGTTGGCTCTTGAGGAACAATCTCTGGCAAGTGCTGTTGCTCTTCCCAGGTCCTTGCTAGCAAGTCTCCTTGCATCTCAGAAATGTGAACATGAGCATCCCAGAGGACAGCCTTGCTAATGTTGACACACATTTGTATACTTTTTCTCCCCATTCTTATTCCTCTTAGTTTTGGGGTATTGGGAATTACGACTGTGTGCATCTGCTTGGGAGGAGGAATAGTGTTATGTCACGTGGCCTCTAATAATATTCCCAAGAGGTCTGGGAGCTTGGATAGAAATGACTGCTTTTATTGTAAAGTTAGACACTTCACAGGCTTTTTTCTGAGGAAGAAGGCCTTCTCCAAAGTGGTCTAGTCTGGACTACTTATCATATGCTCTCTGTCACAAAGTCAGTTTTTAGTTTGTTACCATGTTAACTCCTTATCAGTGTAACTTTCATATAATTAGTATGGTTCTTTTCTGTAAATATATGACATTGCTATAATCCCTTCAGTTTGATAAAACTTTCCTCTTTCAGATCTATTAGAGGCAAGGATTTGGCAGCTTCTTGCCTTTTGGGTGAGCAGATCACTAAATAATGCTGGAAAACATTTGCTGCCTTCTTTGGCAACTGAGATACTGCTTTTATGGAGTCTTTTAGTTTAAACATTTCTCATTCCAACAGGGTATAATACAGGGGACTTTTTATTTTTTGGTCAGCCTGGCTTAAACTGTTGTCTCTAATAGCTCACATTTCCAAGACATTAACTGGTAGATTTAGGGTTTTAGATAGTGGCCGTGGGATATGTTTCCTTATATCCCCCCCCAACCACCACCACCACCATTTTCTCCCACTCTGAGCATCCAGTTGTTCAGTTTTTCCACTATGTATGAATGAATCATGGATGTTTGGTGTATCTAAGCCTCAGATCTAGACCCTGTGTGCTCTGTAACCTCTTACTGCAAATCCTACTAATTAGTGATTGTTTGGTTACTTCTTGTTGTCTAACACACCACACCAAAATTTGGTGGCTTAACAGAACAAGCATTTCATTTTCTTAGTGATTCTGTAGGTCAGAAATTCAGCAGGGAATAGAAAGGATGGCTCATTTCTGTTTCATGATGTCTAGAGCCTTAGCTGGGGTGGCTTAAATGGCTGTTAACTGACTAGGTTGGCTTGTCTGGAGTCTCAGTTCTAGCCGGTAGCAGGTGCACAGTGGAGGCTATTAACATGAGCACCTTGGTTCCTTTCCAGATGACTTGCATGTCCCATGGCTTGAAAGGCTGGGCTCGAAGAGGAAGGAAACAAAGACTTGGGCTTAGAAGTCCCAGAAATCTTATATTCATATCTGTCTCTGTGTAATAAATAACCACAAAACTTAGTGGCTGAAAACAAGCAGTTACCACACAGTTTCTGTAGGTCAGAAATCTAGAAGCAACTTAGCCCGGTACCTCTGGCCCACAGTGTCTCACAAAGCTGCAGTTAAGGTATCAGCTGGGGATGTAATCATTTCAGGATTCAATTGGGGTTGAAAGATGCACTGCCAGTTTTACTGTGTGGTTTTGGCAGGCTTCAGTTCCTCACAGGCTGTTGGTCTAGGGCCACAGTTTCTCACCATGCCACACAGGCCTCTCTGTAGAGCTGCTCATCACATGTCAGCTTGCTTCCCCCCTTAGAGCGATCACAGAGACAGAGAGCCCCTCAAGATGGAAGCCATAGTCCTTGTACCTGGTCTTAGAAAAGAGTCAAGTCCAGCCCACTCTCAAGGGGAAGGGATTATATAAGACTGAATACCAGTAGACAGGGACTCTGGAAGTCGTCTTAGACACTGCCTGCCTTAGGCCCCATTCTGTTGCTTACCCAGCATCACTGGGCCAGCGTGGATTTAAAGGGTGAGAGAATACATCCCCTTATAAAGAGAGGATCTGGTGACAGCTCTTTTTTGCCTACTAAGTTAAATGTGTTTTCATTAACTTGAGATTAACAGGCATACAGTCCCTTTCTACAGGAAACTTCATTTAGCCTTCTCCCAGGATAGACTCTCTTTGGGCCAACGTAGGTTCAAGGGTTCTTATCCCAAACCCAATATCAAATTTTCATAGAAACAGTTATGGCAGCACAGTTATACCTAACACTGTCCTAAGCAGACTTTGGCGGGCCTTCCTCACAAGTTGCCCCTGCATCTGACCTTTTGTCTGTCATCTTTCTTCCATGAGGACATGTCTGTATTTCCCTTTACAAGCCTATCTAAATCCTGTCTGATCCTTTAGATCTATGATATTGGCCATTTATATCTTCTAGGTTATGGAATATAGAAGATTACCTTTGGGCTGAGGGTACATGGTTTCTCTTTAGAGATATCCCACTCTTATCCACACCCCCTTCCCCCCCATAAACACCTGAAAATAGTTAATGAACCTTTAAAGTCTTTTTTTTTTTAATTTGGGGAGGTAGTAAATTGTATATGACAAAATTTACCATTATAACCATTTTCTAAAAAAGATTTTTATTTATTTATTTGACAGACAGAGATAACAAGTAGGCAGAGAGGCAGGCAGAGAGAGAGGAAGGAAAGCAGGCTCCCCACTGAGCAGAGATCCCGATGCGGGGCTCGATCCCAGGTCCCGGGCATCATGACCTGAGAGTCTGTTTTTCCCTCTCCCTCTCTCCTCCCCCACCCCACCGGCTCATGCATGCTCGCTCACTCTCCCTCTATCTCAGATAAATAAGTCTTTAAAAAAAAAAGTAGAGTTGCTGGATAAAACTCTTTTTAACTTTTTCAGGAATCACCAAACTTTTCTACAATGGCCACATCACTCATTTTATGTTCCCTATCAGCAATGCATGAGTTCTCATTTCTCCGCATCCTTGCCAACACTTGTTTTCCCTTTTTTCTTTTTTTAAATAACCATCCTAGTAGGTGTGGAGTGTTGTTTTACTGGGGTTTTAACTTTGATTTCCTTAATGTCTTTTTTGTGCTTGTCATTTGTGTATCTTCTTTAGAAAAACATCTGTTCAAGTCCTTTGCTTATTACTTAATTGGGTTCTCTTTCTGTTGTTGAATTTTAGGGATTCTTCATATTTTCTGGATACTGTTATAAGATCTGTGATTTGCAAGTATTTTCTTCCATATACATTCATAAAGTTAGAGGTTTGTAGTTTTCTTTGTACTGTCTTTGTATAGCTTCATTATCAAGGTGTTGCTAGGCACATATGCTAAGTTAGGAAGTGTCCCTCCTTTTAAGTTTTTTGGAAATGTTTGAGGATTGGTGTTAATTCTATAAACATTTAGTAGAAATCACCAGTAAAGCCATCTAGTCCTAGGTTTTCCTTTGTTTGGAGGATTTTGATTCCCTGACTTGTTAGAGGACTATATAGACCTTTTCTTTCTTCTTGAGTCAGTGTTTGTAGTTTGTGTTTCTGGGATTTGTCCATTTTAACTGGATTATCCAGTATACTGGTGTATGCACACATCCAAGTTGTTGTCATAGTATTCTTATAATTCTTTTTATTTCTATAAAGCCAGTAATATCTCTTTCATTTCTAATTTTAGTGATTTCAGGTTTTTTCTTTATACTTTTTTCCATACTTTGTAAGATTTCAGTCTTAATAAATTTATTAAGATTTGTTTTATGACCTGATAATATGATCCAAGTTGTAGGACCCTTCATGTCCACTGTGGAAAATGTATATTCTGCTGTTGTTGAGTGATGTGTTCTATATGTGTCTGGTAGGTCTAATTGGTTTAAAGGGTTTTTCAAGTCTTCTATTTCCTTACTGATCTTCTGTCTTATTTACAAGATATTATTAAAAATGTACATTGAGATGTCCAGTTCTTAATGTAGACCTATTTATTTCTCCCTTCAGTTCTGTCCATTTTTGCTTCATGTATTTTGGGGCTCTGTTGTTAGGTATAAATATGTTTATAATTGTTAAACCTTGATGAATTGAACTTTTTATCAATACATAACATTTTTTTTCTTCACCTCCTGTACATTTTTTTGGCTTAATATATCTTTTCTTTGGGGCACCAGGGTGGCTCAGTCGGTTAAGCATCTGCCTTTGGCTCAGGTCATGATCCCAGGGCCCTGGGATCGAGCCCCCGATTGGACTCCCTGCTCAGTGGGAAGCCTGCTTTTCCTTCTCCTTCTGCCTGCTGATCCACCTGCTTATAATATCTTTCTCTCTGTAAATGAATGAATAAAATCTTAAAAAAAAAAAAAACTAGGGGCGCCTGGGTGGCTCAGTGGGTTAAGCCTCTGCCTTCGGCTCAGGTCATGGTCCCAGGGTCCTGGGATGGAGCCCCGCATCGGGCCCTCCGCTCCGCGGGGGGCCTGCTTCCTCCTCTCTCTCTCTGCCTGCCTCTCTGCCTACTTGTGATCTCTGTCTGTCAGGTGGATAAATAAAATCTTAAAAAAAAAAAAAAAAAAACTAGCTTTCTAAAAAAATGAAAAAAAATATCTTTTCTTTGGGAGTATATCCACCTCAGCTCTCTTTTGGTTACTAGCTATTTTCTTAGTGATTACCTGAGGGATTACAATTAACATCTTAAACTTAGAGCAACCTAGTTTGAATAATATGAATTTAGTTTTCATAGTATGCAAACATTTTGCTCCATACATATCGGTTTCTGTTTTGCCTTGTTCCTGTCATAAATTATATATATATATATATAATATCTTTATACCTATAAGTCTCTTAACAAATTTATAATTATTGTTTTATGAATTTGTATTTTAAATTATATAGGGGAGAAGAGGAGTTACAAACCAGTACAATAATATTGGCTTTTGTATTTACCTATGTAGTTAATGTTTAGCAGTGTTCATTCATTCTTTGTTCTTCTTCCCTCCTTCCTTCCTTCACATGGCTTTGACTTACTGTCTAATGTCCTTCTGTTTTGATCTGAAGGATTCTTGCAGGGTAAGTCTAGTGGTACAACCTTTCCTAGCTTTGGTTTATTTGAAGATATCTTAATTTCTTCTTTATCCATGAGAGATAATTTTGCTGTATATAAAATTCTTAGTTGACAGGTTTGTTTTTTGCTTTCTTTACTTTAAATGTGTCAGCCCATGCCTTCTGACCTCCATGGTTTCTGAGATTAGCTGTTGATACTATTGAGGATCCCTTGTATTTGATGAGTCACTCCTCCCTGCTTTCAAGATTCTTTGGCTTTTGATGATTTGTCTGTAATGTGCCTTGATAGATCTTTTTGAGTTTATCCTACTTGAAACTTTTGAGCTTCTTAGGAGTGTAGTTTCATATCTTTCATCAAATTTGGGAAATTTTGGCCATTTTTTTCTTAAATTTTTTTTTCTACCCTTTATCTGTCTCATCTCCCTCTGAGACTTCCATTATGTGTATGTTAGTATGCTTCATGGTGTTTCAACAGGTCTCTTAGGTTCCTTGTTCTTTTTTCTTTCTGCTCCTTAGACTGGATAAATTCAATCACATTATCTTTAAGTTCACTGATTCTGTTTTCTGTCTGCTCAGATCTGCAATTGAACTCCTCTATTAAATTTTAAATATTTTTGCTACTGTACTTTTCAGCTCTAATATTTCTGTTCAGTTTCTTTTTATAATTTCTCTTTATTGACATTCCTCCTTTGTACATAGAGTGTTTGATTTCTTTTAGTTCTTGTTTTGAAGTATATATAACATTGTATAAATTTAAAGCATACAATATGTTGATTTGATAAATTTATATATTGTAATATGATTCACATTATGGCATTAATAACACCTCTAACATACCACATTATTATCATTTCTTTTTTGTGGTAGGATTAAGATCTAATCTTTTAGCAAGTTTGATGTTTATAATATTGCTGTCTATAATCACTATGCTGTGCATTAGATCTTCAAGAATTATTTATCTACAAGTTGCAAGTTTGTACCCTGGTACAGTATAGCTCCTATTCCTCCACCCTCCCAGCCCCTGGCAACTAACATTCAACTATTTTTTAAGGTTCTGTATATAAGTGATATCATACACCATTTGTCTTTGTCTGATTTTATCACCTAGCATAATGGCCTTAAGGTCCATCCGTGTTGCAAATGGCAAGATTTTTTTCTTTCCCATGGCTGAATAATACTCTGTTGCATGTACTGTATACCCTATACCACAATGGGTCCATTCACCCATTGACAGACACAAAAGTTGTTTTCATATTTTGGCTAGTGTCAATAATGCTGCAGTGAACATGGAGTAAATATATCTCTTCAGTGTCTTGTTTTCATGACTTTTGGATGTTTATACCCAGAAGAAGAATTACTGGATCATGTGATAATTCCTTTTTTTTTTTCCTCGTAATTCTGTTTTTAATTTTCTGATGACTCCATACTGTTTTCCAGAGGAGCAGCACCAATTTATATTCCCACCAGCATGCACAAGGGCTCCCTTTTCTCCACAGTCTTGCCAACACTTGTTCTTTTGTCTTCTTGCTGGTGGCCATACTAACATGTGCGAGGTCATATCATTGTGGTTTTGATTTCCATTTCCCCGATGAATAGTGATGTTGAACACCTTTTCATGTACCTGTTGGCTGTGTGGATATTTTCTTTGGAGAAATGTCAGTTTAGTCTCTCTGCCCATTTGTAATCATTGTTTTTTGTTACTCAGTTGTATGGTTAAGTATTATGGATATTAACCCCTTATTCATATATGAATTGCATATATTTTTTCCCATTCTGTAGGTTTTTTCATTGTTTTAATTATTTCTTTTGCTATAGAGAAGCTTCTTAATTGCAGTCCCCCTTATTTTTGCTTTTGTTGTTTGTGCTCCTTTGGTTCTTTGTCCATTGTTTCCTTCAGCTTCTGAGCATATTTAATACAGTTGATTTTGCCTGGTAATGCCAGTGTCTAGGCTTAAGCATAGCTTTTGTCAAATTCTTTTTTTCCTGGATTTTCTATTGTTGTTAAGATCTGCACATTTGAATATTATACAGGTCAGACTGTCCTCCTCTGTAGGGTTGCTTTTAAGGGCTACAGTCGTCCATTTGTGTAGTGACTTTTCCAAACTGTTTTTGTAAAGTTGATTCTTCATTGCATGTGGCCCCTGAAGTTTTTGTTCTCTCTGCAGTCAGCTTGTGACCCAACAGGGATTTTCTTAAATGTCTGGATCTTTAAAAGCGGGAGAGGGTAGTGTATGTCTCCTCAAATCTTACAATAAATACCCCAGGGAAGCCACAGCAAGGAGGGAACAGAACAAAAACACTAGTCCCCCCAAGAGCCTCCAAACCAAACAAAACATACAGCCTCACATTCTCAGAGAAAAGGGTTTATTGCCCACCATGGCTGCAGCCAGCTACATAGAAATCAGGAATAGTAGGTGCTTTGCATCTGCTGCTTTCCTGTCATAGTTGAGCAGCCCCTTCCTCAGGCACCCCCCTGGATGCTATAAAGTTCCATTGTCCCAAAATAGTTGGTTCTGTTTTTTTCCAGTTTAGTAGTAGATTCAGTGGAGCAACTGATCTCTGCAGTTTCCTACTCCACCATTTGCTCTTTTAAAGTCTGTTTTTTAAAAGACTATAAATAGAAGGGATCCCACTTCCTATACCAGGTTACCAATGGCACAGTCTTTAACTACTGTAGAGACACTAATGATTTGGGACATGAACAAAGTAGTGAGAATGATCTGTGACATACACATATTCTGCACTGATATGAACAGAGCCACTTGATTTCTGAATTAGAAGATTGTGGGTTCTCCTATATCAAACACCCTATGAAGGAAAAAAAAAACCTAAGAGCTATAGGATAACCAATCACCATCAGCCTACCCTAAGTTAACATAGTAGCTTTTAGCTTTTATTTAGATTCTCTGTGTCTGCTTTATAAGTTACCTACTTTTATTTTTTGTTCAATTTGTCTTTGTTCTTATCTTAGTATAGCCATTTCAGAATGGCTAGAGGAACTTTCAGGCCGCCTGGTAGCAGGTTGGGTCTTAGAGCTCTACTCAGGTAGTCTCTGTATCTTCCAAGATCATGGAGAATAAGGTACTAATGTGCTGTATTTTTGACTTGGAATAATCAACTGCTTTCAAGAACTAAGATTATCTGTGGGTAACTTTATAAGATTTTTTTTTTTTTTTTTTAGAATAAGGGAAGAAAACCTCTTTCAAAGATTTCAGGTCATTGAGTTTATTGGTTCATTTTCAAACGTTCGGAATAAAAGCCTTTTCCCCAACTCTCATATGTGTGCATTATTGAAGAGTGAAATATTGCCATCCAACTGAGATCAATGAGATGTAATAAAGTCTCATTTCAATAGCAAATGAATGAAACTAATGAATACATTTGCCTTGTATTAATGCTGCTAGGCACATATCAAGCACTCAATAAATAGTTGATTAATTGAACCCAAAACTAATTAAAACAGTTTCTTTATTTTTATTCCATGATTTTTTAAAAATGATCATGAATCATCATCTCAGTCTTTTGCGCCTAGTTGGAAAAATCAGATTTAAGTTTCAAAAGATAGATTTAGCATATTTTCTCTTTTCATGTTTGGCTCTAGGAATGTGATGTAGGCTGAATTTTAATTCAGTCCAACACATGACTAGCGATGAAGGGGACAGCCTTGTGTCTTAGCTGAGGTAGTGTCAAAGAACTGGAATGCTCCAGATTTCAAATTCATTTTCCTACTTCAGACATGAAAGCTTCTAAATTATCAGGTCAGAAATTTTCTTTCCTTGAAGAATTTTAGCAGATAAAACTCTTAATTTCTAGCTCCTAGTACATACTCAATAATTACATGATATTAAATATTTTTTCCTGTATTAAATCACATTAGTAATTTCATGTGCTTCCTTTGTCCAGTTGGAATCACTAAACCCAAGTTTTTCTGATATTCCACATACATGAGGCATATATTTCCTTATTTAATAAACAATAGTTAAAATTACCAAATCTTAACTAATCTGTCATTTTTAAAAGTTGACAGTAAACTGTAACAAATAGGACAGTTCATTAACTGCTAAACAAGAAATTGTTTAACCAATGCCTATGTCGTCCTTACTTAGGTCAAGAACATACGCAGCATCCATATAATAAGTACCCTCTCTTGACCCCTCCCATCATCCTCTCCTTCCACCTCCTTGCGTTCTTCCTTCTAGCAGCAGCCTGGCTTTTTTGGTATTTTCTTCCATGTATTCTTTTTATACTCCCATTACCTAACTATGAATCCCTAAACTGTAGTGTAGTTTTGTTGTTAGTTTTAGATAAATGAAATCATTTTAGTAAATTTGTTGTTCTGGCTGCTTGTGTGCAATATAATGAGATGAAGTCACGTTGTGTGTGGCTGTGTTCATTTTCACTCATTTTCATTGATATATAGGATTCCGTTATGCAAATATCTCACATTTTTTTTTTATTCTTGCTGGATATTTGTATAGCTTCAAGTTTGGGCTCATGAATATTCTTATATATGTATCGTGGGGCCCATGTGCAGACATGTTTGTGGGCAGTGCACTAAGAGTGGCTTGTTGGATTACAGAGAGTTACAGGTGTTTATAAGAATCTACAAAGTGGTTTCCTATACTGCTACCAATTTTTACTCCCACGAGGAATATGTAAGAGTTTTAGTTGTTCAGTATGTATGTGGTGGTATTTTCTGTAGTTTTAATCTTTATTTCCTGATGACTGATGTAGTTGACTGCCTTTTCATATGTTTATTGGTCATTTAGATATTTTTTGAACTTTCTCCATGTGTGATACTTTTTTAAAAATCCACAAGACATTATTACTAATATTATTGTTATATACATTTAATATTCATTTGGACTTACTGTTACATTTATTACTTTCTTTGCTCTTTATTTTCATTGATATATAGGATCCTATGATATGAATATATCACATTTTATCTGTTTTATTGTTGATGGGTAATCAGGTAATTTGCAAATACTATTTTCTTTATGCCTAAAGAATTTACTTTAGTGAACTAAATTTGATTATATGACGTGTCATTATCTGATTCTGTTCTTGAATGCAGTTTTCACTAAGAATTCTGGGTTTGTATTTTTTGGCTTTCAGCACCTTGAGACTTTTTCCACTGTCTTTGGCTTTTAATGATACAGTTAAGAACTCTCAGGTCTGTCTTCAGGATATCTCTCTGGCTGCTTTTATGATTTTGTTTTTTAATATTGTCTGGTTTAGAGTGTGTTTTCTGTAGTTTTACTATGGTGTTCCTGGGTATGGGTTTTCTATGCTTGGGTTTCTTTCATGGGGGAGTTGATTTTTTTCTTTTTTAAATGAGTAATTTTCAGCCTCTATCCCATATTGTCTCTATCCTATTTTCTCCCCACTTCCTGGAACTGCTGGTAAACATACATTAGACCTACTCATTATATCCATTGTGTCCCATACCCTCTTTCCCTACCCCCATTGCTTTGTTTCTCCATGTGTCATCATTGATAGTTTCTTCTAATTCGGTATAATCTACTGCTAAACTCACTCACTGATGCCTTAGTCCTCATTTTTCAGTTCTCTGATTCTAGTATCTTTTTCAACTGTTCTATCATGTTTTAGTTTTTTGTTGCTTTTAAATAGTCTTAAATTCAGTCTCTATCTCAGTGAACTGTAGGAAGCATAGTTCTTCTACAATTTGCATCAGAGGACCTCAGATCTGGAATACCTGCAGCCTTTTGTTACCCTGTTGCCTTGTTTAAAAGTATATCTCATCACTTCTTATTTGCAGAACATTTTATGAGAGAATTTGCTTTCAAGAATACTTCAAAACCTAGATGATGTTAGCTTCATCCAAGTAGGATCTCTGTTTCCTTTAGCCAGGGCATCTAAGAGCACTAGTTGTCCAAGAACAAGGCTTGAGGTTTATCCAGGTCATGTGAATGACCCCCCCCCCCCAGCAGTCCCTCTCTCCACTTCAAAGTTGAACCTTTCAGAGACAATCCAGAAAGGGAATTGTTACCCTGGAGTCTGTGCCTTTACCAGGCTCTGGATTCAGACTCTTTTCTTTTCCTTCATCTTCTTGAATCTTAGAAGCAACTCTGGCTTTCAGTTACTCCCACAGTGCAGAGCACCTTTCATGGAGAGGAGTGAGATGAGCAGTATTATAGCTAGTTCTCTGCTTCTGGTGGCCACATGACTCCTACCCAGTCCCACTTTTCTCCATCTGTTCTCTGTAGATCTCAGCTGCCCTTCCTGGATTGGCAACCACCACCAAGGTAGAAGTCTACTCCCTTCTTAAAGCTCACCTTTTCTCCTTATTCTCTGCCTGATAATAACTATTAGACCTTTGGTGTTTTGTTTTTTGAATTTGTCTAAATTTTTAGATTGTTCTTAGCTGGCAAGTTGATCTTAATCATTTAGTGTGCCACAGTCCAGCCTGAAGTCACCTTGTTTTCTATAAGTTTCATACTCCTCCTGACTTGACTGCCCTTCCTCTGGGATCTCGGTTCCATCATTTTTCCATCTTTGTTGCTCCCCCCCCACACACACACGTTTTCCCTCCAAACTCCTTATGGTATTTTTCTTCATTTTAGAAAGGGTGACAATTTATCAAGTAGTTACTGAAAAGTAACAGTAGGTCTCACACTTGTAAGCCTTGTCTGCTTACAAAGTTTGTTATTGCCTATGTTATCAGACCGTTTTATGTAACTTTTCTTACTGAGCCCTATTAGTGAGGTGAAAATAAGGTCACTGTGTTTATTTCATCTAGTGATTTATCAAAAATGATACTGACAAACTAGACACAGGTATGAGAGGTAAGTTGATGAAGACAAGCCAGTTAGTTGTCCATTCTGTGCAGCTACTAGAGCAGACTTGACGTTTAAAGCCAGAGTGGGGGAGGTGGCTGGGGCACTTATCTACAATACCCAGTGCTACCCCAGCTATAGCTTAGCAGAAATACTGTGAGCTGTGGAGACAAGGGACCTGGGTCTGAATTATGGTTCCGTTTCCTAACTCTGTGACCTTTTGTTAGCGCCCTTTCTGGAACTCACATTCCTCATAAGATAGTAATTCCAGTCTTGTTAGGTTTTGTGTGTGTGTGTGTGTGTGTGTGTGTGTGTGTGTGTTGGCAGGGGGCGGGGGGAGTCTGTTGTTTAAGATTTTATTTACTTTAGAGCGAGAGCATGCTGGGGAGCCGGGGAGGGGTAAAAGGAGAGGGAGAAATCTCAAGTGGATTCTGTGCTGAGCAGGGAGCCTGACATGAGGCTTGATCCCAGGATCCTGACTTCATGACCTGAGCTGAAGCCAAGAGTCAGACGCTTAACCACCTGAGCCATCCAGGTGCCCCTTTGTTAGGTGTTTGAGTTAGTAGGTCAGATATCTAGATGCAATGCCTGGCATTTCTAAATGCTAAATTCCTCCTCCCGCTTTATACTGTAACGTTGTTGGGCTTCCTTTGTTTTGAAATGGAGTTAGGTGGGGTGTAGGCTCATCTCCTGCTCCTGACTTACTTTCTCTCTTAAAGGGAATATGTGTTTTCAGTTTTCTCAGCCTCTGCTTTGGTGGAGGATTTATCCTTTTAGAAGGAAAGGGCTGCAGTAATACGAAGAAGAAAAGAGCTACTTTGTACCCAATTCAGGGACCACACTGACTAGTTTACTCCTTTTGCTTACTTCTTCCCCCCGCCTTTGTTTTCTAAAATAGAATCAGAGTGGAATTTAACAGATTTGTTCCATTTTCCTCTTTTATTAATCTTAAGATTTTGTGATTTTTATTCCCCCACTTGTACTAAAGATCATTAAACAACCCGTAATTAAGCTACTCCTTAGTCAGTGGCTGAGGCAGTGGCATGTAGGTACACACTTCGTGATTTCCTTTCTTTCCTCAGTATTAAGAATATGCAAAACTTAAGCTAAATGGTATGCATTTTTCAAAGAAAGAAAGGAGAGGGGGTCAGAAAAGTGGAGGCATTTTCACCCACTGTGAGGGGTTTGAGGCTTGAAGGTATTGGGTACAGAAAAAGGATCAGAGAAATACTCTATCCCCTGGTTTCCCCTAAGTGATAGGGTCCTAGGAGGTAGGCAGCTCATGGCAGCCAGCCTTGGAGCAATTAGCTGGAGATCACAGTTGGGTAAGGAGCACTTCCACATAGTGCTGACCAGCTCTCTCTTCCTGTCACCCCATCAGAGTGCATGGCATCCCAGGTCTTTACCTCTGTCCTGGGGCTGCATTCTGTGTAAAGTTCCTGCACACAAGTAACCAGGTTTATGTTCTCCTCCAAAAGAGCTATAGATCCTGGGGCACAGGTGAAAGCCAGGAGGGTAACTATAGAGGCTGGTCGCTGAAACCGAATCACAGAGTATCACTCCAACACATTTCAAGATACTCTTCTTTCACCATATCTCATCATCATCAGAGCCTGCAAAGTGGTGAAGATAGAACATTTATCCAGCCTCTGAGAGTAGGAAAGAGGCCCCCAAGATCTACGTAACTTCTGGTTGTGGGTTACAGAACTTGGAGGATGAAAGGAAGCAGGCATTTGGCCCACCCCCACTACTCCCCATCCTGACTGCTCTGCTGACAACTGGCCATAGGGCACCCTGAGGGCTGCTGTGTGTCTGTGCAAGTCCTGCTCGTTCCCCAGCCCAAGGCTTTGCAGACCCAAGAACTCAGTTACATGCACAGCCCACTGCATCTCTCCTCAAGGGCAGGAGCAGCTTTAACGCTGAGGCCTGTGACACAGCCTGCCGACGTCAGTCTGGGAGGCTGGCTGACGTCAGTTGTGACACGTAATTGCTTGTTGTTGGCCGAATAACAAGAGGAAAGTTACTGTGACAGGACTGTTTAGAGCCCTGCTCAGCACGGAGTGGGGATGGGAGCAGGTGTGACCTGCACCCAGTCTGGGTGATGGTGTGTTCTCCTTCAAGCTGGCTAAGAGCACTAATGCTTTTGGCAGTCTGTTCTGCAGATTGTAGAAAGGGGGGGGGGGCGGCACATAGAAATACAAATGGGGAGTATTTTTGCTTAGTTGGTTAATACCCAGTGGAGGTCAGACTTCTCTCCCCCAAATTCTTAAAAGTTCTCAGAGCCTTCGGGCGCCTGGGTGGCTCAGTGGGTTAAGCCGCTGCCTTCGGCTCAGGTCATGATCTCAGGGTCCTGGGATCGAGTCCCGCATCGGGCTCTCTGCTCAGCAGGGAGCCTGCTTCCTCCTCTCTCTCTTTCTGCCTGCCTCTCTGCCTACTTGTGATCTCTCTCTGTCAAATAAATAAATAAAATCTTTAAAAAAAAAAAAGTTCTCAGAGCCTCCAGAAGTAGATTTTCCATCTCAGTGCTACTGCATGTTACTGAAAACAAAGAAAGGAGCTTGAAAGTATACCTTTCCTTCAAAAAAGCACAAAGCCTAAATGTGTCTTCTCAAGCTGGTAATGATTTCTAGGGTGTGTGCCCTGTATACAGGCAGAAAGGGAGAGCTCAGGGAGTCTGTATGCTCACTGGGAGTCACGACTGAGGAAGGCTTCATTGTGCCCCTGTAGACCTGTTCTTCTCAGCAACGTGCTTAGGAAATCTGGACACCCTCAAGGTGAGGAACTTTTGCAGTTATCCGAGGCCTGGCTAGTCCTGTCTGGGAGCGGCTTCTGTGTCACCTCTGCTGCTGGTTGTGGTGGATAGATACGGGTTGTAGCATGTCTCAGGAAGTAAAGTCCACTGATCAACAGGACATCTTCAGTCTGGAAATTGATGGTGAAGAAAATATCATCATCTTTATTTGAAAGAAGGCAATTAAACTATGTCTCCAGTGACAAAGCTGAGCAAAACTGGAAGGAAACAGATGTATTATGTGACTTCCTCTGAGTAGAAAGCTGGAAGCATTAACAATCTGGCGGATGAACTGATAATTGTTGAAGGAGCTGGGTAATGGGTATGTGGAGGTTCAATATACTATCATTTTTACTTTTATATATCTGAAATTCTTCATAGTGGATTAAGTCCATGGAAAATGGCATCTGCTTTGTGAAATTAGAATATATAAAAAAACAAATATTTCTTTAAAAATTGGGGGCAGTTTTATTAGATATAATAGTATAAATTGAAAAACAGACTCTTAATCTTTAACATAACAAGGTGGAAAATTTGTAACTTGACGAAGAAGTCCTGCCCTTAATGCCTTTTACATTGAGTCATTCCCACTGACTGGGCACCTAACAACACAGTGGCAGTTTTTTCTTTTTCTTTTTTTAAAGACATCCCCCAGGAGCACAGTTCTCTGTATGTATACCACATAATAACTGTGAATACAGTACAGTATATCTGTAAGCATTCATTGCATGTTCATGATATGCCAGGCGCTTATTAAGCCCTAATGATGGAAGTCATGGACTTTAAAGAGCTTACATTCTGGGAGGGGAGCTAGACATGCAAGTAAAATAAAGCACAGCATGATTACCAAAACAACAGGGCGGTAAGGAAGGGATGAAGCTAGCATAGAAAGAGGGGCTATGATTTCTTGCTTCTTTGTGGATAGTGGATGTATGTGCAAGAGTCTCCTGGTGGTTTGTCCAAGTGGGCGGTTCAGTGTGAAGTGGGCCGCTCATCCTATTCCTTCTACCTTATTTTACTGAATTCTCTAGACAAATTGATCTCTCAAAATACATTGAAACAGGGGCGCCTGGGTGGCTCAGTGGGTTAAAGCCTCTGCCTTCGGCTCAGGTCATGGTCTCAGGGTCCTAGGACCGAGCCCCACATCGGGCTCTCTGCTCAGCGGGGAGTCTGTTTCCTCCTCTCTCTCTCTGCCTGCCTCTCTGACTACTTGTGATCTGTCAAATAAATAAGTAAAAATCCTTAAAAAAAAAAAAATACATTGAAACATCTATTAAATGGAGTGTCCCTCTGAAGCTTTATTTTTTTAATTGAGATACGTATACGTGTTAAGCACACCACTTAATTTTTTTAATTTTAATTTTTTTTATTTTTTTTTATAAACATATAATGTATTATTAGCCCCAGGGGTACAGGTCTATGAATCGCCAGGTTTACACACTTCACAGCACTCACCATAGCACATACCCTCCCCAATGTCCATAACCCCACCACTCTCTTCCTACCTCCCTCCCCCCGGCCACTCTCAGTTTGTTTTGTGACATTAAGAGTCTCTTATGGTTTGTCTCCCTCCCAAGCCCATCTTGTTTCATTTTTTTCTTTTCCTACCCTCCAAATCCCCCACATTGCATCTCCATTTTCTCATATCAGGGAGATCATATGATAGTTGTCTTTCTTCGATTGACTTATTTCGCTAAGCATAATACCCTCTAGTTCCATCCATGTCGTCACAAATGGCAAGATTTCCTTTCTTTTGATGGCTGCATAGTATTCCATTGTATATATATATACCACATCTTCTTTATCCATTCATCTGTTGATGGACATCTAGGTTCTTTCCATAGTTTGGCTATTGTGGACATTGCTGCTATAAACATTCAGGTGCACGTGTCCCTTTGGATCACTACATTTGTATCTTTTAGGGTAAATACCCAGTAGTGCAATTTCTGGGTTGTAAGGTAGCTCTGTTTTCAGCTTTTTGAGGAACCTCCATGCTCTTTTCTAGAGTGGCTGCACCAGCTTGCATTCCCACCAGCAGTGTAGGAGGGTTCCCCTTTTTCTGCATCCTCACCAGCATCTGTCATTTCCTGACTTGTTAATTTTAGCCATTCTGACTGGAAGCACACCACTTAATTTTTACATTTAGCTACATGTTCCGATGTAGCTACTAGATTTAGAACATTTTCAGCACTCCAGAAAGACTTTGTTCCCTCATTCAGTCCATACTGTCTTCCATATGAAACCAGTACTCTGACCTCTAGGACGATAAAATTAGTTTTGCCTCTGTCTGAACATTGTGTTAACAGGTGAACTGATGTTAACCTTTTATATCTGGTTTCTTTCATATACATTAGGTCTGTGAGGTTCATCCATGTTCTTACAGAGAAAGTTCCTTTTTCAATGCTGTTTAGTATTCTGTTATGTGAAAATACAGTTTATCCATTCTGTTGATAGATATTTGGGATATTTCCTGTTTGGATATTATAAATTATATCTTTTGTTGGATGTAAGCATTCATTTCTCTTTTCACTCAGGAGCAGAATTGCTAGGTTATAGGATATGCTTACAGATACAGAACTTTAGAAGAGGTTGTGTACCTCTGGGGGTCTGAGCTGCCACCTGACCTGTGCAGTGTTTTTGTTTTCCCCTTGCTCTACCCTAAGTCACAGTGTTGAACAGAAGTAATGATTAGAACAGAGACACGGTACAATTATGCGAGATGGAGTATTAGTAATCCTTGATTTCAAGGGGAAAGTCTCCAGTGACCTGTTCTCACGGGTCAGTTTTGTGACTTTTGTCATGCCAGCTTTAGTTCCATTTTCTAAACACTTGAAAAATTTTGAAGGGGATGGGAAACAAAACATGGTGGGAAGGCCTATTTCTAAATAGCAAATGTTTGGACTAAAGAACTAAGCTAGACTTGAAAGAGCTAACAATTATTTGATTCCAGGCACAGGCCTCTGCACTAGAAATACACTTGATCAACAAGGTAAATAGAACTTCCATCACACAGGGAGGCAAGCAGCACATAGTCAACCGGGGGGTGGGGAGAGCCGTGGGCGGCAAAGCACCATAAAGACACATGTTGTTGTTTTCACTCACATTGCACACAGTGCTCTGTGAATACTTACATTACCGACACCAGAGGCAGCAGTTTTCCACACATCAAGCAATTCTGCAATACCAGCTGTAATTCAACTCCATTCCAACACTGTCTCCCTGGAGTTAGCATCAGATCCCACGGGCTAAGGGCTCAAGCCTGCAAGAATGTCTTTACTTCAGATGCCCATTGCAAGTCCAGCTTGTTACCTGTGTGACCTATAAATGGAAGTTTGCATTACCCCCCTCCTCAGGTTCAACTAATTTGGTAGGGGGAACAGCATAAGCAAAGAGACCTGGTAGCAAGAGAAAGAGCCAGACATGCAGAGAGCCTGGAAAAATTTTAGATTCACCAAGGCTGAAGCGCATAATGTTAGGGAGAGAGTTGTAGCAAGAGATGAAGCTAGAAATATAAGCAGTTACCAGTTCACAAAAAACTTTTAAAAGAGTAACAACAGCAGCCAGTGTTTCTGAGGAATCGGCCTTTTTCAGACTCTGAACTAATCACATTTCATAGACAGTCTCGTTTAATACTTGACACCCTTAAAACTTAAGTATGTTATTACAGATGATCAAATAATAGGGAAGTTAAGTAAGTGGCGCAGGCCACAGACCTATACAATGACAGGTCTAGGTCTCAGACCCATAGCGGACTGATCCAAAGTCCATCCTCTTAACCACCCCTGGAGATACTGCCTGAGTTACTGTGCTCTATCCTCTTAGGAGCTCAGCGTCTTATGTGTAAGACTGTTTTTACTTTAGGAACACCACTTAGGATAGTGTTTCTCTAAAGAAACTAAGTTCCTGGATCTTTAGTACTGACTTAAATCAGCTACGTTGTTTAAATGCGTGCAAACTTAAAACTGGTATGAACTCCTCGTACTTACACTGCTCATACATGAAAGTAAATATGCCAGTTAAGACAAACAAAACTTTAGTAAAGTGCAAATTGAGTAGCATTGATTTAATGTGACCAATATTTTGCTGAAATTGTCACTCACGCTGCGGAGGCTGGCACAGACACTAAAGTGCAGCTCTTCCTTCCGGGCCCTTTTCCTCCGGGCATTCCGTGCAGACCCCGTTTCCCACGACTCTTCTCACAGCTTCCTGGAAACGCTACTGCTGTTTGGCTCCATTGAGAGTGTGGACATTTCTCACACAGATCCACCTCCTCTCACAGGGAGGTGTCCTCAGGATTGCAACACGCGAGGCTCTGAAATACAGTTTCTGTGTTTTAATACAGCTTGAATTCAAAATAATAAAAATGTTCCAAACTTGTTAAGGTAAGATTCAGTCTGGACTGGAATTTGGTCTGTGAATGAGTGGAAGAGGGCAGCTGTGAGGGGGGAGTTTGCTGGCTTTTGAGGGTTTTACGAAAGTTAGACTTTGTAGACTTTTCTTAACTTCAGTTTTCTGCTGCTTCACAGGGGTCGGCACCAGGAATTATTACAGAAAGATTGGCTACAGATTACAAGGTCCATACATGGTAAAGACACTAAAGTAATGGCCACACCAGCTCACCTTGATGCAGTCTCCTCCCGGCAGAAAATAAAAATTCAAGATATTTTGAATACTCAGCAGAGAGGCTGAGCTAAACAAATGGACCCAGCCTGTCTCCCTGGCAAGGAGCTTCTCCCTCATCCTACAGCTGCGGAGACTGGAATCTGCTCGCAGGGCCAGGCTGGGTGTCTGCTGACCAAGCCCACCGAGCTTCGGTGCTCAGAGCTCCCGTTCGCCCTCCTCTGCATCTTCTCAAGTCACATATCCAGTTCCTAAAGTCTGCATGAAGCCTCCAGTTGACTTGCCTTGACTCATGCACAGTGACGAAAGCAAAGTAACTCATTTGGACACCAGCATTCGTGAAATAAAGCTAGCTATTGTCATTCAAGGAATAAACTTAGGAGTAGGTTATTTATGTCCTGTAAGGACAGAAGGATTGGAACATGGGAAAACTGTTTGACTTTGATCTCTGTCCTTTTATTTGATATAAATTCCGGCACAAGAAAATGAGCTTTTGTTTTAATGGAAATCACTCTGATTCCTGTGCTGATATTTGAAAGAACAGTGTGATGGGGAGAGAGGAACTGAAGTTGTCAGTTGGTGTTTCCAGCCTGAAACCAGCCTTCCTCACTTGGGAGTCTGCCATCTGCAATGGGCCGTTATAGACAACCTTTGTTTCACAATTTGTCTTGTCTGTACTCTCTTGACCCCTACAAAGCAGCGAGGGCACCACTTCTCCCCAGAAGTGGCTTCCCCTGTTGTCTGTCCTGAGCAGGGAGAGTCTGAGCCGCCCTGCCTGGGCAGGAGTGGCTCTGAGTCCAGATGCGCTTCCACAGAAGCCATTTCCTGCACCATAATTCTTTAAGATGGGTTTCGGTTTGCTTTAACAGAAGAAAGGTAAGAGTTACATGCCCTTGAAAGCAAAAATGTGGGAAACAAGCCCAAATCTAAAAATAGGGAAAAGACTGGTTTTTTCAAAGGTTCATATTCTAGAACTGCCTCTTTGTAACTTCCAGGTGATCTTTGAGGGAGACTCTGCCTGGAGATGGCCAGTTCTTCAGAGCATGGCTTACCCCTCTGCCCTCAGCTTCTGTGGCATTTTACAAAGGTTTAGTAAATGGAATTAATTCCCCTGAAAGGTTCGAAAAATAAAATCTTCAGCCTACAGAGAGGAATCATACAAGGTGTTTCTCCTTTCCCTGTTACACACATAGTGACATTTGCTGTGAATTCGTGACGCCGCTGACTTCCTCTGGGTGCCACGTACTGTTTCATTTGGCAGCCACACAGCGCTTAACCTGGGTGTTCTCAGGGGCGCACTGTGTAATCTAGCTACTTCTCACTTTTGCTTGTTTTTCCTCCAAAATTGAAATTGTTAAACTCACGGTGCGTACACTGCACTAGCTGTTAGTACACGTAACGGGGGGCAAGGGAATGGAGAGCACACTGGCCCAGCCTTGCCTCTGCCTGCAGTGTGGCCGCAGCTTCCACAAGAGCTTCTGTGCCTCCAGTTGCTCGTCCTCAGTGTCCTGCTGCCCTAAAGGGATCCACACGTGTAATGTACAAACTGGTCCCTTATAAAATTGTAAAAAGGCTTATTTTAAAGTAATAACTCAGAGCAAGATTTTAAGACGAAATTCCCTAAGAACGTGCCCATTTCTGGTGGCTGTCAGCCAGTGTCCCATCTGGGTTTTCATCTCAGGCACAGGAAAATAGCTTGCTTTCTAGCTCATCCTCAGCCTTCCTTGGAGTGAGTCTCCTAAGCTTGTGTAAAAGCTGCAGAACTTTTAAAGCTACGAGGGTTAGAGGGAGAGCAGGCAGAACTCTTGCGGCCTCTCCTGCCAGGAGAGGCTTCAGCTGCTCTTCTGACTGCCCAAGGCTTTTCCTGGCGAGTGTGGTGCTCGGCGCCTCCACAGCCTGGCCCTCTCAAAAACGTACCCCTCGGTCCCACGGGCTGCTTCTTGAGAAGGGTCAGCCGGGCAGGACCTGCCAGCCTCAGCACGGAAGCTTTAAAGCTTGTGTTTCTGATCCATATTGAACATACCTTAGTAACCACCTCAAGCCTAGTCAAATAGCTCTGCTTTTAGTTCCCCTTGTTAACTCCCCTGGGTATTAAGCCATATCAAAAACAGACTGAAATCTGAGTAGAAAATAGATTTTAAAAATAGGTTATCACCAAGTGAAGGAGCCTGGTAAAGATATGGTTTCTTAAAGTTGAGAATGGATCAGATCCCTTTAATGGAAAGATTTCTACTGACCCAAAGGAATAACTTAAAAGTACAACTTAAGAACTAAAACCTGTTCTAGGAAAATAGCTTCAGATTGCAAATTTCTATTTCCAAAGGTATGTGGGTATACCTGTTTTAGAGATTATCATCTAATCGAAAGCACAATTTGTTCATAAAGAACTTACAAACCCCTGAGTTTAAGAAAGAGCTCAAGACCTTGATTCTGAAAACCCTGAGGCTCTGGGGATGCCCCCTTCACCTTTTGAGCTGCATTTAAAGATTTATTTACTTACTTGAGAGAGAGAGTGTTGGGGGCAGGGGAGAGGGAGAACAAGTTTTAAGCAGACTCTGTGCCAAGCACAGAGCCCAGTGTGGGGCTCGATCTCATGACGAGATCACAACCTGAGCCGAAATCAAGAGTCAATCACTTAACTGGGCCAGCCAGGCACCCCTACGATCCCTGTTCTAATGGGAGATAAACACCCAGCTCCTTGGGCAAGTGCGAGGATCAGATGTGGTCATACTGGAGAAACAACGCATAACCATGACATTCTCATATATAAACAGTTGTTACTCTAGTGAATGGACTTCTCGACAGGAGCGTGACCTCGGGCACGTAAACTTCCTCTGCTTCTCAGCAAGTTCCCAAAGATGACAGTCACTCCCTCCTGCGGTAGTTGTGCGAATTAAATAAGCTCATGTATGTGAGGCTCTTAGTACACGGTCTGTTCAACATAAAACACTGCCAGTACTAGGCGTTATTACATCTAACAAAGTGTAGTCTTTGGCCCATTTTAAAAAGGGAGTTTCATATCTGTTGGCAATAAAATGTGGCTTTTTGCTAGAATCTCTAAATTTTGCTAGAAGCCAGTCAGGAAAATAATACCTCTGGTGCTCTGAGACCTTTTGTCCCATCCTCTAGTTGGTCCTTCTAGCTTATTCATCTAAGTCTAGGGTTGCAAACTCTCAGATCCATGCCTGGAGGGACAAGAGACTCGCTGAGATTGAAGCAGCAAAAAGCATTTTAAAATAGCACTGTAGGGACGCCTGGGGGGTTAAGCCAGTGGGTTAAGCCTCTGCTTTCCGCTCAGGTCCTGATCTCCGGGTCCTGGGATGGAGCCCCACATCTGGTTCCCTGCTCAGCAGGACACTGCTTCTCCCTTCTCTCTGCCCCTCTACTCTGCTCATGCTCTCTCACACTCTCTCTCAGATAAGTAAATAAAATCTCCAAAAAATATAAAATTAAAATATCACTGTAATTCTGAGAGCTTCCCAGGATGTTGTCCAGTACCAGTATGGCCTCCAGTCCCCCCGTGTGTGCTGGTGGCTGTGCGTTCAGGGAGACCCTCCGAGGGAGTTGGGGAGCGGCATAGTGCCACACTTCTGTGTATGCCAGCAATGCATTTGTGTTTCATTCTGGGCAGGCTGTTTCAAGAACTAAGTTTACAGACTCTTCAAAGAAACTGATTTTAACATCGACAGTCAAACTCATGCCCATTAGAAATAACAAACTGGGGGCACCTGGGTGGCTCAGTAGGTTGGGCCTCTGCCTTCAGCTCAGGTCGTGGTCTCAGGGTCCTGGGATCGAGCCCCGCATCGGGCTCTCTGCTCGGCGGGGGGCCTGCTTCTCCCTTCTCTCTGCCTGCCTCTCTGTCTACTTGTGATCTCTCTCTATCAAATAAATAAATAAAATTTAAAAAAAAAAAAAAGAAAGAAATAACAAACTGGCTGCTTTTTTATGTCCGAACATGTATGATTGCTCTTGCATCTCTTCACAAGCCTAGAATACCCTCGTGGTCCATCTGGAAAACTCCCTCAAGGGAAGGAGCTAGGATCTGCTGAGCCCCACAGGGCTGGGCCCTGCCTTGGGCCCTTCCCACGCCTGATGAGGCAGTCCTCACCCAAAGGGGAATGCCACACTCCCCCACGTGACAAAGGACCACACTGCCTGGTGTCCTCACCTCTGGGCCTTCAGTCCCAGGCCGGGCCACCACACTGCGCAGCTCCAGTCGGTGGCCATCCCATAGTGTCTGGGTCACACGCAAGGGAATAAGAAAAGTGCCCACACCGCCCAGCATGGCAGCCCAGGTCTGCGGCTCAACGGATTGAGGGTTCGAACACAAGTCAGTGACTCGGCCTCTCTCGCCCTCTTCTACCCACCATGTTTCCTGTTGTAAGGGGAAAAAAACTTTCAGCCCACCTGTGTTTAAAGTTGTTTCAGTCAGCAGGTTCAACGGAGCAACGAGGCTGTGCTTTCATGTTATTTCATCCTCCTACCAACCAACCTGTGAGGAAAATCCTGTCATTGTGCCAGTTGCGAAAACTGCACATAACAGAAGTCAATGAGGTCATCAAGAAAGAATGCAAAGCAGAGAGGCTTTTTCTTTAAGTGAACATAGCTTGTGGTTCTAAAAATTATATATGTCCACTGTAACTAATTGAAACAGAAAAGCCCAAAGTCCCCTGAGATCCCACCGTCAGAGACAACCACGGTAAACACCGACAAACAGCCTCCATCCGTCTCCCGCACACACATGAGCAGCCCCACATAAAATGCTCGTGCTGTGCACATGACTTTGTAATGCAACAAAAGTAAACCTCTTTCCGTGTCGCTACACATAGATCCGCTGAATCCTTTTTAATAACTACCTATAATTAATATACCTACAACTTCTATTCTGTTGTCACAGATGCCACAGTTTAAGCCAGTCTTTCATATCTTATATTGTCTTACATGTCTTACATTCTCATTGTCACAAGAGCTAGAATCCTGAATGAAGCATGGGAGCAGCACACGTAAGTGTATTCAACACTGAGATGTGCTTCTTTACGCCTTTTCTCTACAAGCATTCATTCATCCATCCGTGGCAGGTCTCTTCCCTGTCTGCCCCCAAGTCCCTCAGTCCCACATTCACAACCATCTGACAGGAGCAGGGGGAAGGAGCAAACCTGTCTCGCACTCGCCCTTTTTCACTCAGAAAGCAGCAGCACAGCTGATTGTGAGCAAGCCCCATGATGAGAAATGTCAAGCAGCCTGTTTGCAGAAAGACACTGGAGCGTGAACATCCTCTCGTGGAGATTAGAAGTGACCAAACCTTATCTTTTCTCCCCTGATGGAAATTACTGTTTTGAGTCAGAGCTTTTGCCAGCTAAAGCGCTGCAGTGAAGGTTATCCTCTTGTCTCAGGGATGATCTTATCTGTGAGGCTAGCAGCTACAAGATGAGGAAGATGACAGTTCCTGCAGTCCCAGCCAGGGCAGGTAGCGAAGGGCTCCACACCTGAACCTCTAGGAAAAGCCAGTCTGCTTTGAGCTGCCTGGGATCAAGTCTCGTTTCCACCTGTTGTCAAGCTTTCCAAGAACCGGGGTCTCAGACCACTACGTTTTTGGGGTGCTAAGGCAACAGGCAAAGGATGGTTTATGTCCATCTGAGGAAGGAAGGCTTGGAAAGCAGGGGTTGGTGGGGGGCGGCAGAGAAAGGAAAGTAGTACCTGTTGAACAGACAGTCCTGGTATTGCCTCTCCCAACAACCTTCTGAGGAATGATGGCCTCCATTTTACACACTAGAAACCAAGGTCCCAAACAGTGAAGTGAGTTAACCAAGGCCACAAAACTAGGAAGTGAAGAGCTGAACATAAAGGCAACAGTTTGGCATTCACAAACCAGCAAAGATCTAAGGACTCTAAAACCTAGGAGGAGTGGTAGCTCTAGAAGTTCTAAAACAAAGGGCTTCAGGGGTGCCTGGCTGGCTCAGTCGGTTGAGCTTCCGACTTGATTTCAGCTCAGGTTGTGATATCAGGGTCATGAGACCGAGGCCAGCATCAGGCTCCATGATTGGCAGGGAGCCTGCTTGAGATTCTCTCTCTCCCTCTGCCCCTCCTCCACCCCCATGCTTTCTCTCTCTCTCTCTCTCTCTCTCTCTCTCTAAAACAAATAAATAAATCTTTAGAAAGGGCGGCGGCTTCGGGCTGGCAATTGGGTTAGAAAAGGATTTTTTTTAAAGCTACTTTAGCCTAGCAGCCACTGTCTGCCTTCACTCCACCTACCCCAAGCTACCTCTTGGCACAACTGCCAGTAAACTCTTCCTTAAAAAACAACTTGATGAAGAAATGCAGCCAAAAAGTACATCCAAATAAAGAACTTCGGACAAGGGGCAATATGGAATGAAAGAACCGGCAGTAAGTAATCAATCTATTTAATTAGAGAACTGAAACTAACTCTGAAAGCTACTGCTACAGAAAAGAATGGACGCTTCTGGGTTAAAATGGAAGACTGAGCACACAGATCTAGTTTGGTTCCCACCAAAGCTCACAAACACAGACTAAAGGGGATTTTTAAAAATCCATACCACGGGAAGAGTAGAAGAGGCAAAAGTGGTAAGATTTTTGGAAGGTAAATAGTAACTCACTTAGCAGTTGAAATGAGCAATGGAGAAAGTTCACAGCGAATACAGCTCATACCACAGAAACCAAAAGCCACAAGAACGGACAGCAGCAAACACTGGAGAGGAAGGGAAGAGGCCAAAGTGAGGAGGACTGATAGTGGGAGTCATCTGACAGCAAGTAGGTCCTTGGGTCCCTATGCCAGCTCCCTCCATTCAGCAGATGCTCTGTTCCCACCTCAGCAATAGCCTGGGGGGTTATTTTCTGAAGAGGGTCAAACAGGATCTTTGAAAGAGAACCAACCGTAGACAAAGTTGAAGGCTGGTGTAATGTAATTGAAAACAGGATGATTAAGGGAACCCACGCACACCAAATAGTGAGTACTAAAAGTTCCAGTCCTCTTCCCCAAGTCAATTTTCAGAATTTTGGCAGCTAAAATTTTCCCTGCAGGCCAGAAATTGAAAGGCTCTTCCGGAGACTCTAACAAACCCCAGAGGAAAGACCAAAAAGGCTGTCATTTGGAGTTCCTCAAAAAAACAACCCAGATAGCAAGATCAGTAAGCCCCAGAGCCACATACTGTATGTTTGTATCCCTCCCCACCAACTCATGTACTGAAGCCTCAAATCCCAATGTAACAATATTTGGAGATAAAACTTTTCTTTTTTTTTTTTTTAAAGATTATTTATTTATTTATTTGACAGAGAGAGATCACAAGTAGGCAGAGAGGCAAGCAGAGAGAGAGAGGAGGAAGCAGGTCCCCTGCTGAGCAGAGAGCCCAATGCGGGACTCGATCCCAGAACCCTGAGATCATGGCCTGAGCCGAAGGCAGCGGCTTAACCCACTGAGCCACCCAGGCGCCCTGGAGATAAAACTTTTAAAGAGGTAATAATGGCAAAGTGAGGTCCCAAGGGTGGAACCTTGACCTAATAGTATTAGTGTCCTTATAAGGAGAAAACAGGGGAGAGTGACATCAACAAGATGGTGAAGTAGGTTGTTCTGACTTGCTCCCCCTCACAAGGAGAACAGCTGACAATTGTTCATAGGCAAGACACCACTGAGAATTCTAGAACATGGGGATGAGGCTGAAGCATTCCCCCAAACCACAAGAGACCAAGACAGACAGCACTAGAAGGGTAAAGGGAGTGGCCCATGTGGATTGTACTGCCCCTCACCCAGGCTGGAACAGCACTGCACCAAGAGGTCTGCCCTGAGCCTATGGTACCTCCAGTGAGAAAAGAAAGCCTATGGTGGACATCCAGCTCCCCCAGCAATGTGGGTGGCTTCCTGGGAGCCCTATCGGGATTACAGGGGAAAATGAGGGGTTCAACCACTAAGAATCAGATTGTGATGGAGAAGGGGGAGGAGCTCACAACAACTAGCAATAGGATCGTGACCCAGTTCCTATCGCAGCACCCTAGTAGTAGTACCAATGCTGCAGCTGCTTTGTTCATTTGCAGAGCCAAGATGGCATAGTCTGGCCAGAGAACTTGGCACATTCTAGGTCTACCTAATTCGGGTCCTCAAACAGAGTTTTGCTGGGCTTGGAGCCTGGTCTGCCTTCACCCAGACAGGGAAGCTGAGTTATAGCCCAATCCATTGCTGAGTATAGCTCCTGGACCCTCCTGACCAGAAAGTCAGATCAGGAACACTGGGAAGCTGCATGGCCCAACATGCTGAAGATGAGCAGAGAGAATGGAAGGCAGAGCTGATCTGCAGAGCAAAGCCAGTGACACCATTTGGCCAAAGAACTTAGGGGAGCCGGTTGGTTTGAGTTGAGACCACAAAGAGTCTTGCCAGGCTTGGAGGGTTCCTCAGCTTTGTCCAGGCAGGGAAGCTGAGACATAGCCCAGCTCACTGCTGAGTATAGCTTCTGGACCCTCCTGACCAGAAAGCCTGACAAAAACACCAGGAAGCTGTGTATCCCAGCAACACTCTAGCAGAGAGTGTAACACGCAGAACTGATCATCTGCAGAGCAAAGCCAGTGACACTATTTGGCCAGGACACTTGGGGCATAGGTTGGCCAGTGCAACAGACAAAGAGCCTTGTTGGTCTTGGAGCTGATTGGCTACTCTGCCTGCACAGGGAAACTAATTTGTATCTCCACATATTGTTAGGTGCAGCCTTGAGCCCACTTTAAGATCCTAACCAGAGCATCTGGGAAGCTGCATTGCCCACTAATGGCCCTGCTGAGAGAGACACTTCAACAAAGTACCCTATGGCTTTCCCCATTTGCAGAAACAAAACCAGTGGCCCCAGCTGGCAAGGAAATTCGGGACATAGTCTTGCTACACAGTAAGCCATGTGGGCTCTGGGGCATATCTCTGCTTCACTGCCAGAGCAAGGAAGCAAATTCATAGTTCTACTTACTTCTGACTATAGTACCCAATCTGAACCATCTAGTGAGCCTTACTACAGAACACAGGCAGCCACAGATCTCATCCTACAGTACTGCTTGAGCAGGGAACCAAGCCAGCAGTCTTATCCAAATGTTCTAAGCTAGTGATACATCCCCCAACCTCAGAGGTTAGGCTTTGGCCTCACCCCCCAAAATAGAACCCTGTTTAGCAAGCTCCACCTGCCCAAGAAAGTTACCAGCACACACACCCAGAAACCCAAACTGAGCTAACTGGTAAGTAACTATCTCTGCCAAAGGAAACCTGTAAAGTCTGGAAAAGACCACTTACCCAAATGTATAGACACAAATGTAAGTAAACAAAAATTATTTAAAAACAAGAAAACATGACACAGCCAAAGGAAACTAGTAAATCTCCAATAACTGACCCTAAGAAAAAAGAGATCTATGAACTGTCAAAGAATTCAGAATAATTATCTTAAGCTTATTGACTACCAAAACACACAACTAAATTTGGGAGCAATGCACTAAAAATAAGTTCAACAGGGGACACCTGGGTAGTTCCATTGGTTAAGTGATTTCAGCTCAGGTTGTGATCCCCGAATCCTGGGACCAAGAGCCAAATTGGGCTCCCTGCTCAGAAGGGGAATCTGCCTCTCCCCTTCTCCTGCTCATGCGCTCTCTCGCTCGCTCACTCTCTCTGGCTTGCTCACTCTCTTTCAAATAAATAAAATATTTTTTAAGAAAGTTCAGCAAAGAAGTAGAAACCATCAAAGAAATTTTTTTTTTTAATCTAGAACTAAAAATACAATGACTAAAGTGAAGAATTCAATAGACAGCTTCAAAAGTAGATTTGGCCATGCAGAAGAATCAGTGACCTAGAACACAGGACATTTGAAATTATCCAGACAGAGGAGAAAAAGGAAAAAAGAATGGGAAAAGACTGAAGAAAACCTATGGGATTTATGGTACACAATCAAAAGAAAGAGACAAAGCAATTGAAAGCAATAATGGCCGAAAACTTCCCAAACCTGGAGAGAGAAATGGACATCAAATCCATGAAACTCAAAAGACCACAAACAGGTTGAACCTGAATAGGGCTACAACAACAATTACTGTAGTTGACTGTCAAAAGTCAAACACACAGATTTCTTTTTTTTTTTTTTAAGATTTTTATTTATTTATTTGACAGAGAGAGAGATCACAAGTAGACAGAGAGGCAGGGAGAGAGAGAGGAGGAAGCAGGCTCCCCGCCGTGCAGAGAGCCCGATGCGGGGCTCGATCCCAGGACCCTGGGATCATGACCTGAGCCAAAGGCAGAGGCTTAATCCACTGAGCCACCCAGTTGCCCCCAAACACACAGGTTTCTTAAAACAGCAAGAGAAAAGAGAGAAGCTATGTATAACAGAAGCCCTCCAAGATTATTGGCAGATTTCTTAATAGAAACTTTTCAGGCCAGTAAAAGAATAGGATGAGATATTCAAAATATTGAAAGACAAAAACTGCTAGCTAAGAATTCAACACCTGGCAAAACCATCCTTCAGAAATGAAGAGGACATAAAGACTTTCCCAAACAAAAGCTGAGGGAGTTCATCACTGCTAGTCTTGCCTTATAATAAAAGCTAAAGGGAGGTCTCTAACTTGACGTAAAATGATGTTAATTAACATCATAAAAACATTAAATGGTAGCATAAAACTCACTGGTAATGGTAAATATAAGTTAGATTCTATAATATGCTAATGGTGGTGCATAATTCACTTATAAATAGTTTAAAAGTTAAAAAAAGACAAATGTGAAAATAACCACAACTATAATAATTGGTTATACAATATAAGGATATATAAACTGTAACATCAATAAAATAAAATGTGAAGGGGAGGAGAAAATTATAAGGTTTGGGAATACTGTTGAAGTTTGTAGTCTGTTCAAAATAGGCTGTTATAATTTCAAAATATTTTATGTAAGCCTCATGGTAACCACAAAGGAAAAACCTGTAGTAATTACATACAAGAATATGATAAAGAAGTAAAAGCAGATTAATACCAAAAGACATTAAAACACACACACACACACACACACACACACACACACAAACCACAACAGGATTAAAAACAAGGAACAAGTCTACCAAACATCCAGTACACAATAAAATGACAATAGTGTATCCTTATCTATAATTACTTTAAATGTAAATGGATTAAATTCTCCAATAAAAAGACATAAAAGAGCTAAAGGATTTTAAAAACAATTTCCAGGGGTATGCTCCACAGAATAGCCTCAGTCTAGCCTCAAAGACACACATAGAATGAAGGAATTGAAAAATATGTATCAAGCAAATATGTATATAGATGTATATATTTCACACATACATATAAATTTATATTTATACAAAATAAAAACTAACAAAGCTAAAGGATAAAGAATAATGTAATAATAATTGAGGACATTTATACCCCACTCTCAGCAATCATCCAAACAATAAGCAACAAAACTATAGACCCCAATGGATCTGACATATGCCGAACATTCTGACAACAGCAGAATACACATTCTTCTTAAGTACACATGGAATATTTTCTGGGATAGACCATAAGTTAGGACACAAAAAGATCTTAGCAAATTTAGGAAGACTGAAATCATGCCAAATATCTTCTCTCACAAAAATGGTATGGGACTAGAAATCAATACCAGGAGGAAAACTGGAAAGCAAACATGAATGATAAAAATTAGAAAATTTTCTAAACAAATGGATCAAATAGAGAATTAGAGAGGAAATTAAAAAGTACTTTGAGACAAACAAAAATGGAAACACACCATACCAAAATGTATGAGATGCAGCAAAAGCAGTTCTAAGAGGGAAACTTCTACTAAAAAACACATTAAGAAATGAGAAGGATGGAGAGGAAGGTGGCAGCAGGGTAGGAGGACCCTAGGCTCGCCTCATTCCACAAATACAACTAGATAACCATCAAATCATCCTAAATACCCCCAAAACAAACCTTAAGACTGGCAGAACAAACTCCAGAGCTAAAGATAGAGAAGAGGTGGCCTTGAAGAAGGTAGGAAGTATGGAGATGCAGTTTGGGAGAGAAATGGATTATAGCTGCTGCAGTGGGGAGAGAGCCACAGTCCTAGAGAAGGGTGAGAGACAGACTAGCACACAGGGAAAACAAATCCCATAGCAATTGGCTTGAAAAGCAAGAGAGGGTGAATTTCAGGAGTACTGCAACCAGCAGGTCTTAAAGCATGAAGTCTTAAAGGTTAGCAGAGATGGCTTGGATAGAGCCAGGGGAGCATTAGGGCTTCTCTTAAAGAGAAGGCAGGGCAAATAGAATAGTCCCTGGACAATCAGCATGAAGACATCAATCTGAAGGAGGTTATTTTTTCATCTCAGAGAGGCCAGCATTCATGGAGAAATCCCAATGGGAACAAAGGAACTGACCAAAGTCATTTCTCCTCCCATCATGTCCCTCAGCATAAGCACAGGGCACCTTCAAGAACCAGCACAGTGCCCACACTTGCTACCTCATTTGCTTACACAAAGCTCTGCCCCCCTCTATTCCAGTGAAACTGCCATGCCCAGTCCCACTTGCCTCAGTCTTGGCTCCATCCCAGAAGACCAGCCCAAAACCCTGCAAACACCATTCTTCCCAACCCATGAATAGTGGGGATGCTCGGTTCTGGTAGTGGTGGTGACAGGTCTCATTTCACAAGCAGATCAGAGCACCTAGTTACCTAGATCAGAGATCTAGTTAAAACATGCCACAATGAGGCTAGGGATAACCATGCTGCCCACAACAAAGACGGGCTCTACAGACCTCTTACCTGAAGGATTGAGTGGCCAGAACACAACAGTAGAGCACACAAAGAACATACTGAAGACACTGACAGAAGTGTCAGACCCTGGTGAATAGGGGATACTAAACTGTAGGGCACTACAGGAACTCTTCTTCATAAGGCCATTATCAGGAACAAGAGACATGGCTGACTTTCATAACACAGAGAAACAGGCACACAGACTTAGAGAAAATAAGAAGACAAAGAAATTTATTACAAATGAAAGAACAGGACAAGGTTACAACCAGATATCTTAACAAAACAGTCATAAGTAACAAGCCTGATGGAGTATTTAAAGCAATGGTCATAAGGATATTCACTAGACTTGAGAAAAGAATGGAAGACATCATGAAACCCTTAACAGAGAGATAAAAAAGAACCATTTGGAAACAAAGAGTATAATGAACTTCGTTAGAAACATCCCTGATGCAAAGAACAGCAGGCAAAAAGAAGCAGAGGAATAAATTAATGACCTAGAATATAGAGTAATGAAAAATAATCAAGCTGAACAAAACAGAGAAAACAGGATTATGCAAAACTAGAATAGGGAACACCGTGACTCTATCAAACTTAATGACATTATTATTATAGGAATTCCAGAAGAAGAAAGACAAAGGGGGCAGAAAAATTATTTGAAGAGACACTAGCTGAAAACTTCCCTAAGCTGGGTAAGGAAATGGATATCCAGATCCAGGAAGCATAGAGAACCCCCAACAAAATCAAAAGTAGAGTCACACCAAGATACACTGTAATTCAACCAGACAACAGAGGACAGTAAAATATGTGAGTAACCCCAAAAGACTATTGGCAGGTTTTTCAGCAGAAACTTTCCAAGCCAGAAGAGAACGGCATATTCAAAGTGCTGAATGGGGAAAATCTGCAGTCAAGATTATTCTATCTAGTAGGCTTACTATTCAGAATAGAAGGGAAGAGAGAGAAAACATTTCTTGGACAGACAAAAACTAAAAGAGTTTGTGATCACCAAACCAGCCCTGCAAGAAATATTAGAGGGGACTTTTTAAGTGGAAAGAACAAAAGTGACAGTATGAAAACAGGAAGCACAAAAGCAGTTATGAATGAATATTTTTGTATTAAAAACATCAGGTAATCCACAATCAAGTAATCCACAAAATAAAAGGAGGCAAAAAATGACACCATATACCTAAAATATGGGGAAGAAAGGGGAAAAGAATGAGTTGAAACTTACATGACCATTAAGTTAATATAGACTACTATATGAGGAAGATGTTATATACAAACATAATGGTAACCACAAATCAAAAACCACTAATATGCAAAGAATAAAAAGAAAGGAATCCCAATATATCACAAAAGAAAACCAGCAAACCATGAAAGAAAGCAAGACAAGAAAGCATCAGAGAAAAACTCCAGAAACAACCACAAAAGGAATAAAATGGCAATAAATATGTATCTATAAATAATGACTTTGAATGTAAATGGACTAACTGTTCCAATCACAAGGCATGGGGTGACAGAATGGATAAAAAAATAAAATAAACAACAACAACAACAACAAAAAAACAAGACCCACCTATACACCACCTACAAGAGACTCATTTTAGATCTAAAGACCTGGAGATTGAAAGTGAGGAGATAAAGAAACATCTATCATACAAATGGGTATCAAAAGAAAATCTAATCTGTATAGCAATATTTCTATTGGACAAAATAAACTTTAAAATAAAGACTGTAACAAGAGACAAAGAAGAACACTGTGTAACAATAAAAGGGACAACCCAACAAGAATATACATTTGTAAATATTTATGCACCCAACAAAGGAACACCCAAATACATAAAACAATTAATTATAAACATAATGGAGCTAATCAATAATAATACAATGATAGTAAGAGACTTTAAAACCCCACTTACATCAATAGACAGATCATTCAAACAGAAAATCAACAAGAAAACAATGGCTTTGGAGGACAAACTGGACCAGATGGATTTAACAGATACATGCAGAACATTCCATCCTAAAATAGCAGAATACACATTATTTTTAGAGGCACACAAAACACTGTTCAGAATAAGTCTTGTATTTGGTCACAAAACAAGCCTCAACAAACTCAAGATGATAGAAGTCATGTCATGCAGCTTTTCTTACCACAACATCATGAAACTAGAAATCAACCATAAGAAAAAAATCTGGAAAGACCACAAATACATGAAGGTTAAATAGCATGCTACTAAACAACAAATGGTCCAAAATCTTTGGGAAGCAGCAAAAGTGGTTCCAAGAGGGAAGTTTATAATAATACAAGCCTACATCAAGAAGCAAGAAAAATCTAATAAACAACTAAACCTTACAACTGAAGGAGCTAGAAAAAGAATGACAAACAAAATAAAACCAGTAGAAGGAATAAAATAATAAAGATTACAGCAGAAATAAATTATATAGAAACTAAAAAACAAAATATAATCAAAACAATAAACAAATCAATGAAACCAGGAGCTGGTACTTAAAAAAAAAAATCAATGAAATTGAGAACCCTTTAAGTGGACTTAATCAAGAAAAAAAAGAGGGCTCAAATAAATAAAATCACAAATCAGAGAGAAGAAATAACAACCAATACCACAGAAATACAAATTATAAGAAATACTGTGAAAAACTATATGTTAACAAATTGGACAGCCTAGAAGTAATGGATAAGTTCCTAGAAACATATGACCCACCAAAATTGAAAAAGGAAGAAATGGAAAGTTTGAACAGACTGATAACCAGCAAAGAAATTAAATCAGTAATCAAAACATTCCCCAAAAAACAAAAGTCCAGGACCAGATGGTTTCACAGATGAATTCTAACAAACATTTAAAGAAGAGGTAATATCCTTCTTTTCCAACTATTCCAAAAAACAGGAAAGAAAGGGAAACTTCCAAATTCATTTCATGAGGTCAGCATTACCCTGATACCAA
Source organism: Mustela nigripes (assembly GCF_022355385.1). Classification (NCBI taxonomy): domain Eukaryota; kingdom Metazoa; phylum Chordata; class Mammalia; order Carnivora; family Mustelidae; genus Mustela; species Mustela nigripes. The sequence continues at coordinate 120,815,860 of NC_081557.1, read as the reverse complement.
AACCATAGAAAAAGAGAATAGGCCAATATTTCTGATGATAAGATATGGGTGCAGCCTTTGTCCGTTGGTTGATGAAAGGGTAAAGAAGACATCCTATATAACTATACAATGGAATACTATTCAGCCATAAAAAGGAATGAAATCTTGCCTTTTCCAAAGACATGGATGGAGCTAAAAAGTATAATGGTAAGCAAAAATAAGTCTTTCAGAGAAGGATAAATACCATATAATTTCACTCACATGTGGAAGTTAAGAAACAAAACAAATGAATAAAGGGAGAAAAAGAGAGAGAGAGAGAGACAAACCCAGAAACAGACTCTTAATTATAGAGAACAAACTGATGGTTACCAGAAGAGAGGGGGGTGGGCTCATAGCTTAAGTAGATGATAGGATTAGTGAGTGCACTTGTCAGCGATGAGCACCTGGTGGTGTATGGAATTGCTGAATCACCATATTGCACACTTGAAACTAATATAACACTGTATGTTAACTAGGTGTAGTTAAAATGAAAAGCTTAAAAAATGAGAAAATTCTCAAAAAAACAACTTAAATCTCTGTCTTAAAGAATTAGAAAAAGAAAAGAAAACTGAGCCTCAAATTTGCAGAACAAAAGAAACTAAAAGATTAGAGCATAAATAAATGAAAGGAGAACAGGAAAACAATAATAAAATTAACAAAACTTGGTTCCTTAAAAGTTAAAGTTGGTTGGTTCCTTGAAAAGATAAACAAAATTGACAAACTTTGAGCTAGACTAACCAAGGAAAAAAGAAAGAGGACCCAAATAAAATTGTAAGTGAAAAAGAAGACTTAAAACTGATACCACAAAATACAAAGCATCATCAAGACTACCAGGAAAAACTGTATGCCAGCAAACTGAACAATATAGTAGAAATGGAAAAATTCTTAGAAACATACAACCTACCAAGAGCAAAGTGGAAAGAAATAGAAAATCTGGACAGACCAATTACTAGTAAGAAGATTGAATCAGTAATCAATCAAAAATTTCCCAGCCATGAAAATCCCAAGACCAAATGGTTTCATTGAATTTTACCAAACGTTTAAAGAAAAGTCAACACCAATCCTTCTCCAACTTTTCCAAAAAAATGAAGAAAAGAGAACTGTCTGCAATGCATTTTATGTGTCTCAGAATTACCCAAGAAAAAAGTCAGAAAAGGACCCTATCAGAAAGAAAACTATAGGCCCATATCCCTGATGAATATAAATTTTAAAATCTCTATAAGATATTAAAGCAAACCAAATTTAGCATCACATTAAGAGGATTATTCACCATGATCAAGTAGGATTTATCCCAGGGATGCAAGGATGGCACAACATACACAATCTAACCAATGTGATACATAACAATAAAATGAAAGAAAAAAGTGGTATGATCATCTCTATAGATGCAGAAAAATATTTTGACAAAATATTCATAATAAAAAACCAACAAATTAGGTATGAAAGGAACATATCTCAACAAGGCCATATATGACAATTCCACGGCCAACATTATATTCAATGGTAAATATAGAAATACATGTTCAATGGTGAATCAGATATGGAAAAAAAAGCCAACAGAACTGGAAAGAAAGAAGTAAAATCATCTCTAGCGACATGATTATATATAGAAAATCCAAAAAGACTCCAAAAAACAGTTAGCTGTGATCAATGAATTCAGTAAAGTTGCAGGTTACAAAATTAACATATAAAATCATTAGCATTTCTATATACAATATATCATCAGAAAAAGAAACTTTAAAAAACATTCCATTTACAATTTATATTTACAATAGCATCAAAAGCAATAAAATACTTAGGAATAAATTTAACCAAGCGGGTGAAAGATCTGCAGATTGAAAACTACAAGAAACTGATGAAAGAAATCAAAGACAAACAGGAAAGGTATTTTATATTCATGTATCAGAAGAATTATTATTAAAATGTCCATGTTATCTAAAGCCACCTATAGATTCAATACAATCCTTATCAAGATTCCAATGGCATTTTTATGAAAGTAGAAAAAACAATCGCAAAAGACCACAAATACCTGTCAATCCTAAGAAAGATAAACCAAGTGGGAGTCACCATACTTTGTGATTTTGAGCAATATTATAAGCCTTTAACAGTATGGTTCTGGCATTAAAAACAGACACATTGACAAATGGAACAGAATTAGAAGTCCAGAAATAAACCATATAGTCAAGTAATATTTGACAAGGATGCCAAGAACACTCAATGCAAAAAAGAAAGTCTCTTCGATGGTGCTGGAAAAATTGGATATTCGTTTGTAAAAGAATAAAACTAGACCCTTAACTTGCATCACTCACAAAAAATAACTTGAAATGGCTTAAAGATTTAAACGTAAGACCAGAAGTCAGAAAACTCCTACAAGAAAACATAGGGAATAATAGCTCTATGACTTGGGTCTAGGCAGTGATTTTTGAGATATGACACCTTAATGCACAAGTGACAAAATAAAAGATAAACAAATGGGACTATATCAAACTAAAAAGTTGTGCACAGCAAAAGAAATGATCAATAAAATAAAGACAACCTATGGAATGGGAAAGAAATATTTGCAAATGATATATCTGATAAGGGGTTAATATCCAAAATACATAAAGATCTCATACAACTCAATAGTAAAAAGCAAACAATAATCCAATTTAGAAATGGGCAACAGACCTAAGTAGATGTTTTTCCAAGGAAAATACACAAATGGCCAACAGGTACAGAAAAAGATGCTCAGCATGGCTAATCATTAGAGAAATGCAAATCAAAACCACAATGAAATATTACCTCGTGCCTATTAGAATCATCAAAAAGACAAGAGAAGGGGCACCTGAGTGGCTCAGTTGATTAAGTGTCTGCCTTCAGCTTGGGTCATGATCCTAGCTAGCATCCTGGGATGGAGCCCCACATAAGGCTCCCTGCTCAGCAGGGAGCATGCTTCTCCCTCTCCCTCTGCTGCTCCCCCTGTTTGTGCTGTGTGTCAAATAAATTAATTAAAAAAAAAAAAAGAGAGAGAAAACAAATGCTACTAAAGATATGGGTGGAAAAAAAAGGAACCCTTGTGCACTGTTGATGGGAATTTAAACTGCTGCAGCCGCTATGAAAAGGAGTATGGAGGTTTCTCAAATATTAAAAACAGAACTGCCATATGTTCCAGTGATTCCACTTATGGGAATATATCTTAAGGAAATGAAAGCACTTCGTCAAAAAGATATCTGCACCACCTCCATGTTCACAGCAGCATCGCTTACCATAGCCAAGACATGGAAACAACCTAAATTCCCTTCAATGGATGAATGAATAAAGAAGTTGGGGGGGGGGTGTCTGTATATATGTGTGTGTGTGTATATATCTGTACACAATGCAGTATTATTCATCCATAATAAAGAAGGAAATCCTGCCATTTGTAACAATGTGAATGGATCTTAAGGGCATTATCCTAAGTGAAATAAGTCAGAGAAAGACAAGTACTATATAATCTCATTTATATGTGGACTCTTAAAGGAAAGAAAAAACCAAAGTCATAGAAAAAGAGATCAAATTTATGATTACCCAAAGCAGGAGATGGGAGGAGTAACTGGATAAAACAAGTCAAAAGGTGCAGTATAAATTAGGACTAGGGATATGTGTATAACATGGTGGCTATAGCTAACATTGCTGTATGACAGTGGACATGAAAGTTGCTAGAGTAAATCCCAAGAGTTCTCCTACAGGGAAAAACACATTTTTTTTTCTTTTTTTCATTTTTGTATCTCTATGAGATGATGGATGTTAACTAAGTTTATTGCGGAAGTCGTGTCACGGTAGATGCAAACCAAGTCATTACATTACACACCTTAGACGTTATAGAGCTACATGTCAGTTATATCTCAATAAAACGGACAGGGGCAGAAGAGATGATAGAGAACCTGCTTGCTCTCTCTCACAACCATGTTGAGGACACAGTGAGATTTGTGAGTCATCTGTAAGCCAGGGAGTTCTTTTTTTTTTTTTTTTTTTAAGATTTTTATTTATTTGACAGACAGATCACAAGTAGGCAGAGAGGCAGGCAGAGAGAGAGAGGAGGAGGAGGCAGGCTTCCAAGCCAGAGAGTTCTTATCAGGAGCCAAGCTTTGCCAAAACTTTGATCTTTGATTTCCCAGCCTCCAGAACTGTGAGAAAAGAACTTTGTTATTTTATAATTTTTGTTATTTTGTTAAGCCACTCAGTCTGTTAGAGCACCCCAAGCAAATTAAGACACTCACTATACACACAGAGCTTCTTATCAACTTTTAGTTTCTCTTCTCCTCTTAATCATGAGCAGACAACCAAGAATTATTTGATTTCTGAAGAAAACCCTCTATATTGGAAGTAAGAAACAAACAAAAGAAACAAACAAAAAAACCACAGGAGAAAATGAGTTGGAGAAAACACTCAAAAATCACTAACAGCATCAAAGAGAGACAGATGACAATATGTACATAAAATAACAAGATATAGATGGTATATATGGTATATGTTATATGTTTTATATATATATAGTATATATATATGGTAGGTATGATCATATATACAAATATATATATCTGTATTCACATACATATTCACAGAGGTAAACAGAAACACTAGGAAAGAAAAGTATGGAACTAAAGTGAAAAGCTCAGAAAATCGGAAGACCAGTTCATGAGGGCCAACACCTGAATAGGAGTTGCAGAATGACGGAACAGAGAGAAAAAGAGAAAAGAGACTAACAAAAGCATTAAAAATGTTTTCCCAAATCTGAAGGATATGAATTTTCAGACTGAAACGGAATTATGATTTTCAAATTTGATAGTTTGAAAACGGATGCATACCAAAGTACAGGACTGAAATTTCAAGATAGTGGAGAGCACAAGACAACCCACCAGGTTTTGATGGGACTAAGATAACAAGTTATATATACAAAGGATCAAAAATCAGAATGGCTTTGGACTTCTCAGCAGTGACACTGAAGGCAAGACAGAAAGGAAGCAATGCCTCAACTTTCCCAAGGGAAAGATTTCCAAATCCTATTTCCAGCCAGATTATCAATTAAATGTAAGGACAGTATAAAGACACTTTCAGATATTTAAGGTGTCAAAAAATTTACTTCCCATGGACTTTCTCAAGAAGCTACTGAGGATGTGCACTATGAAAGCAAAGGAGTAAACCCCAGAAAGAAGATTTCATTACAGACATGTGAAAGGATACCTAACATATGAGAACAGAGATGAAAATCTTCCACGTGATGGTGAAGTAGAGGTCCCAGAATGATGGTTGTACACAGAACAGAGAGGAACAAATCCAAACTGAAGTGGGGTGACTCAAGACACAGTCATGTTGGGGTGTCTGGCTGGCTCAGTAGGTGTGCAGCTCTTGATCTCGGGGTTGTAAGTTTGAGCCCCACATTAGGGGTAGAGATTGCTTAAAAATAAAATCCTTAAGGGGTGCCTGCATGGCTCAGTCGTTAGGTGTCTGCTTTCGACTCGGGTCATGATCCCAGGGTCCTGAGATGGAGCCCCACATCCGGCTCCCTGCTCAGTGGGGAGCCTGCTTCCTCCCTCTTCCACTCCCCCTGCTTGTATTCCCTCTCCTGCTGTCCCTCTCTCTGGCAAATAAATAAATAAAATATTTTTTAAAATTTTAAAAAATTCCTTAAAAAAAAAAAAAAGACAAGACACAGTCATGTTGAAGAACGTCATCTTCAACGTCCCACAGCAACTGCACCCTGAGGCTAGAATGCGCACCCGAGTCTCAGTATATATTTCATATACCCTAAAATATAATATTCCCAGTTATTTAAATGGATTAAAAAGAAAAAACTATACAATGTAAGAGAATTGTAATATAACCCTCATGGACTTAGTCTACTATGAAGAAAAATCAGGAAGTAGAAGAAATGAAGGAAAGAAAGCTATAAATGAGTATACTGAATTCCTCATATTTAATAACAAGAATCGGTAGATTCAGCTTCATTTTTTACCTTGCAAATCAAGAAACAGAGGTCAAAGCTATAATGGTCATTAGCAGAAGAACTAAAAATAATCGATAAACTTTCAGTGTGCAGGGGAAATGGCAGGAGAGAAGGTGTACAGCAAAGACCACGAGCCTCTGGGAAGCAAGACTGATGAGGAGGCCAGAAGACCTGAGAATGCAATCATTCCTTGCATGATTTTACTTGGAAAATAGAATTGTTAAAAAAGTAACAAAAGAAAATCACAAGGAAGTATTGAAGGCAAAACAAAGCAAAAAGATAACAGCATTAAGACCAAACACATACTTTAATTTTAACATGTATATGGAACAAATTCACGTTAGGTCAAATAATAAAGCCCAAGTAAATGTTGAATAGGAGATATTTAAGAACAAGTGGCTCAGAAAGATGGGAATTAACAAGTGTCTAACCTGTCTATTTAACCCACCATGTCTTAAACATCAACCAAAAGCAGAAGCAGTATGATGTTAATATCAGACAAAGCTGAACTTGAGACAGAAAGTACTAAACACGTAAAAGAAAGCTTCATCACGATAGAGCTGATGTTTCACAATGAGGTCATAACTGACATCAATTATTATGTGCCACAGAAAAGTACCAAGTAAATAAATGGTTAAAGTGTAGTTTTCAAATAGGTAAAAATCTGAACTCTCAGCAAATACAGGAAGAACACATGTCAAAAATTGACTTTAACTATTTAATGAGAGAACCAGAAAATTGTAAAACTAATCAAAAGACCATGTGAGAAGCTAGATATGTACATACAGTTAATTTAATAGGTTATGGGTTAGATGCAAAACTAGTTAATGTCCAGCAGGGCCATAAACTGTAACCTTTGGGGTTATCTGTTCCTCTGCACAGAACATATTTCCAGCTCTACCTGACAACCATCTAGAAGTTAACTTCTGCCCTACCAGACTTAGAAAATACCTAGCAAATAGAGTCAAGCCCAGCACTGCACTGAAAGAACACCTAGTAATCTCTTTTGCCTCTTTCCAAGTTTCAAATAACTTTTCTTACAAAAGCACAAAAAGCCATACCTGCAAGGGAAAGCTGACAAAACACAATAGCAATGGGAGACAAATTCATCTTTGTCAAAGCAAGACCAAACAATCTTTTTTTAAAATAAGTAAAAATAGGGGCGCCTGGGTGGCTCAGATGGTTAAGCCTCTTCCTTCAGTTCAGGCCATGATCCCAGGGTCCTGGGATTGAGCTCCGAATCGGGCTCTCTGATCAGCAGGGAGCCTGCTTCCCCATCTCTCTCTGCCTCTATGCCTACTTGTGTTCTCTCTCTCTGTGTCAAATAAATAAATAAATAAATAAAATCTTCAAAAAAAAAAAAATAAAATAAGTAAAAATACAGAGCAGGGGTGATAATTTCAAATGCCTACAGGGCCCAAGGGATTAACATAAATGAGGGATTTAAGAAAAAGACCAACTTCCAAAACTATGGTTAAGTATGTGCCTCAAGCAAGATATGAAGATGTTCTTCCAGTTGTTGCAGAATTTTGGCCAAAGTCCCTCAGCTGAGGAGGCGAGTGATGAAGACCTCTACTACTACAGAAAACAGAGATTCAACAAACTGGAGGGGTTAATAAACCACAGAACCAACCTACCTGGACACCCCCAGCCTAAAAAGGGGAGACTGAAACAGAAAAGGAAAATTATTGGAAGGGAATTCATGGGAAGAGAGGGGGGCAGGGACCTCCCACAAGCCAACTGAATGGTCTCCGAGAGAACTATGAGGCAAGATGGGGGTCCCCTGGAAAGGGGAGCCTTGTGTCTCCCTTCAGCTGTAGAAACCTGCGGGCCAATTTCTTTGCTGCCCCCAGGATGTACATAGTGAGAGAAGGTTTGGGGAGAAACTGGATACATGTGAGCATGAAGCCTGGTGCCTGCCTCTGAAAGAGAATTCTCAAGTGGGAGCCAAGTGGGACAGCCAGGACAGCAGGGGAGAGTGGACAGCAGTGACTACCAGTGCGCGGATGAACCTGTCCTAGCCACAGACTGAGGGAACACAGACTGCTGGACACATCTCCAAGTTAGAGTCCTCCCAAGAGAAGTGTCGGCAGCAATAAAGGGAGTCAGAGGGAGGAGACTGTTTTGGAAGCTGGGAAGTCCAAGGTCAGGCACAGACCAATTTGGTGTTTGATGAGAGCCCCCATGCTGATTCACAGATGGCCATCGTTAGGGGAAGGGATCTCTTTGGGGTTTCTTTTATAGGGGCTCTATTCCCACTCATGAGGGCTCCACCCCCATGATCTAAACACCCCAGAGGTCCCATCTCCAGATACCAATCACAGGAAGGGTTAGAATTCCAATATATATATTTTGGAGGGACTCAGACATTCAGACCATAACAGAAACTAGAGCTACAGATTCCAGGGTAGGGAGGTGGTAAGATCAGGGTAGGAGATAACCTGCCAGATAACAGGGAGGACCGTGGCACAGAGGTCCTTGCAAAAGTCTTCCCAAAACCCTGAAATGCATATCGTGCATTTAGAGTTAAAGATGCTGGTGATGTCATCGCAGCACCTCCTTTCATAGACTGCTTTACCTCTCCTCCTCTCTGGCCCCTGTCCTCCCCACACCTTTAAGGGTCCTGCAGCAGGAAGAGGTACAGAGAGCGACAGAGTGAGACAAAGACAGAACAAGAGTGAGAAGACATCTAGGCCCCTTCCTCACAGCTAGAGGAGGGGACAGGTCTGGAAGTGGGTGTTACAGTGCATTGCTTACTTAGACTGGTTTTTTTTAAACATGTACAAAAGGAGACTGCTCTTACAGCCAAAAGAGGAAAACCCTGGATCTGAGAAATCTTGGAGGAACAAGGAAGAAGTTGAACGGAACCATGTAAAGGCAATGGTGGGTTTAAAAAAAAAAAAAAAATATATATATATATATATACATATATATATTTTAGTGTGTGTGTGTATAAAAAATATATACATAAAATAAAATTTAAATATATAAATATAAATATAAATATAAAATTTAAATATATATATAAAATAAAGGAAGCTGCAGTAGAGTTCCTGAGAAGGGAGCTATCCAAATGAGATACTTACCTCACATGGTTGGAGATGTTTACACTGATCTTAAATCTCTCATCTAGATAAGGATGTAGAAAGTCAGACTGGAGAATGAGATTTTTTAGAAAGGATTTTTTAAGGAGAGACCCATGCCTTTTCTCGAAGAAGAGAGGTAAAGGTTTGCCCCTCACCTGAATAAAACTTCAACAAGACCCTCTGAAATCTAGCTATGTGCCCCCTCCTACATGGGCATGGTATCTCCCTCTAGGGAAATCCAGAAGGTTCTGACAGCCTCTCCAGGGAGAGTGAGAGGAACAGGAATAAAGAGAGAGATGAGGGAAGGATGTGTGCTCTTGGGATGTGTCTGGATATGCGTGTTCAAGTGTTCCCAGTAACCAGAGAAAGCCGCACAGGAAAGGAAGCCAGCATGGGGTGTCTAGAGCTTCCCAGAAGGGCAAATATGTCTTAGCCAGGAGAAACTGAAAGCACCCCCAGATTCCAAGGATTGGAGAAACAGCAAGTGGCCCACCAGCATAAGATGCATGACCTTCTGTCAAGTTGGCTTAACCCTCTGCTGACCCAGAGAACACAGAGGCAGCTCAGGACTGGCCTAGCCTATTAAAACCCTTCCTCACACCTGACTTATCTCTAGACCCAGGCCTTCATCCAGCAGGGAATGGGCATGAGAAGGAGGCACTGCCCCCCAGGGCAGCAGGTCCCCGCTGGGGAAAGGGCAGAGGTCAAGCCTTTGAAGTGTGGATATTACATGGAACAGGACATTCTAATTGTTGAACTAAGATTGTGTTGAGTGACTCAAAGAAAAGACAGGACGTTCAGCACCTAAGAGAGGTCATGAAAGTCACGGGCATCCCCTGAGAACCTTCCATCAGCTGAGCTCCTTCAAGACAACAGGGACATTGTGGTCACGCTCCATCTGCTCAGCCTCTTCGACTGGCGTGAACAACACTAGATTTCCACTTTAAACTGAAAATTGAATGCAAAATGAAGAACAGGTAGTTAACGGTCATTTTCGGTTGAATAATTTATTACCCCTGTTGGTGCCAGGTGTGCAATTTGACATTGCTCTGTAATTGCAGAATTCAGCCTTCAGCCCTGAGACGGAGATCACAGAAGGTATTGTGAAATCCTTTTTAACAACAGAAAAGTTTATAATGGAATGAAGTTCTTACTATCAATACTTTGGGGTTAAAGATGGTCTGTGTATTTAAAGTGTCATTTTTCAGACAATTTGACACTTGGGATTATATGACAGATTAGCTTGGGATTCCAATTTAAAATGTGCAGTTGGTTTTTAGACATGATTTTAAGTTGGATGGTGTGAGAGAATTTGACTTAATTTGTAAACAATCCTAGAATATTTAAGTTGAGTACATTTACATTTTTAGGTATTTGATTTAGAAGATTTTTTTTTTAATTGCCTGGGAAGGTGTTGCTTGTTGAGGTCATCAACTGACCAGTCTGGCATTGGAAGTGCATACAAACAAAATCAAGTTTACTGAATTTATATGAATGTTGGACTGTGAATTACAACATTTAAGGAAATTTCACTAACTGAGTTAAAAATAGGACTGACTTTGAATATTTATCCTTAAGCTGCACACCAAATAGGAAACAATAGGAAACAACAACTTCTCATAATCTACGATCTCACTTAATACTCTTATCCTTCATCTAGAAATTATATAACGAGTTTAGCTACCTCGGGAAAGCCAACACTCAAACTGTCCATTAGCGATCAGATGACACATTTGTATATTACCAAGAGCTTCCTGAAGCGGAAAGTCTATAGAACGTGAGGGAGTGCACTCAAGGAGAAGAATCCGGAAAGCTTTCTATGGGAAGGTCCATGAGGGTAACAAGAGTTTGCCCTGGGAAGCAGGGATGCAGAGAGAATTCTAGGCTGAGGGCATCTCACAAGCCAGCAGCATGTGTCCCCCAGAGGTGGCTGGAGCTGGAAAGAGGGTGAAAAAAAAGACTGGTTTTAGACAAAAATAGGCTGAACAAAGGTGAAGGAGAGAAGGCATCTGAGAACTCGAAATGAAGCAGCCAATGGACAAAAAGCCGAATGGGAGGGGTGGAGGAGGGGGTGCCATGCAGGGAGACAGAGCTGCAAATGCAGTGTCCTTAACCCCAATTTACTCCTGCTCAGTGACACCAGTGTTTTTTAATCCTGTCTAAGCAGGGCCTGGAGACTCACTTGCTGATGCCGTCTAGGCTGCGAGCTGCTATGCGCCCAAGACCACACCTTTGGATTCCCGGAACCCAGCTGACACCCAAGAAGCCTTAGGAAGTATTTGTGGAAGAAGTGCAGGAATGCCTGGGTGGCTCAGTCCCTTAAGCATCTGCCTTTGGCTCTGTAAGGGCCTATTTAGCCAGAGCGATTCCATCTGGTTAAACAGTGATTTTGTTGTTTATGCAGTAAAACTTAAACTACCCTGCCCCCCCCCCCCCAACTCAGGGAACTTAAAAGCAAATCCGGATAACCAGTCCCAGGTAACAAAGCCCGAATACAAGGGCGGGTCAGACAAGGTGGAGACATCCAATCAGTGGGGAGCGCATACTGTCTCCCTAGCTACCAAGGAGTGTGGGTCCCACCTTTTGGGTGCCAATTCTGACCAAGGTGATAGGCTAGTTCAAATATCTACTATAGGGTAAATTATAATTCAGTTGATCACTTATGTGTGACGTAAAATGACTGTGCAGCTTTCTCTCTGTGTTACAATCTCATTGGCCACCTGTGTATGGCCAGGCCCAACCACATGGCCTTTGCCCTTAAAAGCTAGTCTGTAAGGCAGAGAGGGGTCGCCTCTTAGTAAGACAGCCCTGGCCGGCTGGTTTGATTCTCAATGCTTGGAGCGAAATAAAGCTTTGCTTGACCTTCACTTTGTATCGGTCTCGCTCCCTTGATTATGGACCTAACAGGCTCAGGTCATGATCCTGCGTCCTGGGATGGAGATCAACTCACTGGGGAACCTGCTCCCCTCCCCCTGCTTGCTGCTCCCTCTGCTTGTACACTCTTTCTCTCGGACAAAAAAAAAAAATAAATCTTAAAATAAAAAAATAAAAATAAAAACAAATGCCAGGAATGACAGTCATTCTGTTCTGCTGCAGAATTAGGGAGACACTAGAAAGAAGCCGAGGGTATTATGCTCCATTAAGATGTCGTTTCTCTGAAATCCTTTTTGCGTTGTCTTCCTGAACACAGAATGAACCAAAGCTGCTGTACATTTTATAGCTTGCTTTTAACATAGTAAGCCAGGGAGATTTTACTCCAAGTGCTTTTATGAAAAAGTTTTCCATGCTTTCAAATGTCAACACTGATCTCCTGCTTTGAACTCCAAGTGGCCTTTCCTCCTGTTTTTCCTCCTGAGCCTCTTTGTCCTGGATTACGATGATCCCTTGCACTTTTCTTAAGCTTATATGACATTATACATTTTATGACTGAACCTCCCCAGTGCCCTCCCCTCCGCCTCCTCCCGCACCCTTTCCACACAGACAATGCATCCATCTGGTCTAAGGTACAATGTGACTCTATTAGTGACAACCGTGTCCCCTCTTCGTGAGCTCCAGTCACCCATTTCCAATTGCATACTTGACATTTCTACTGTAATGGCCCACTGTTAGTTCAAAGTCATCTGAAATTAACCTGGACTCCATCCATCCCCATAAAAGTGCTGCCCTGCCTGACTTCCATTTCTGTTAATGGCTTCAGTACTGTCCCAACCTCCCAAACTAAGTCTTCGTCACTGTGGACTTTACTCTCTGCCTTGACTCTCCCCACTGCCCCTGCCCCCATAGGTAGCCAGTTTGGGAGTTCTTTCCTCAAACTTTCTCTAGAATTCATCTACATTTGCCTTGACCATTTTTTAACATTAAAAAGGAAACCACAGATCCAAAATTTGTCTGATGGACATATTGCTTCCCCAGCTTTCTCTTCGCCCCCATCTGCCTGATAGAGGTTTCTCTACCCTCTCACTTTCAATCTCCATGTGTCTTTAGGCCTATAGGAGACTCATTTCAGACAACATATAATGGGGACTTGTTTTTTTTTTTTTTTTTTTTTTTTTTTTTTTAGATCCATTCCATTAATCTGTCTTTTGGAGCATTTAGTCCATTTAAATTCAGTTATTAATAGGTATCTATTGCCATTTTGTTATTTGTTTTGTGCTTGTGCTTGTGTGGATCTTCTCTGTTCCTTTCTTCCCTCGCTCTCTTCTCTCACCATAGGTTTGCTTTCTTTATCGATACACTTGAATTCCTTTCTCTCTTTCTGTGTATCTATTACTGGTTTTTGATTTGTTGTTCCCATTGTTGCTGCATATAGCTGTCTGTATTACCTTGAGGGTCACTTAAGTTTGAACCCATTCTTTACTCCTCTCCTCCACGTGTTTTGGCACATGGGGTCATACTTTACATCCTTTTACGTTGTGAATTCCTTGACTGATTTTTATTAATGTATTTTACTGCTTTTGTGCTTCCTGCTTTCCTTACTCCTACTTATGGTCTTTCTGTCTCAAAGAGTCCCCTTTAACATTTCTTTTAGGGCTGGCTTGGTGGTGATGAACTCCTTTAGCTTTTGTTTGGAAAATTCTTCCTCTCTCCTTCTATTCTGAATGACAGCTTTGCTGCATAAAATATTCTTAGCTGCAGATTTTTCCCTTTCGGCACTTTGAGTCTATTATGCCATGCTCTCCTGGCCTGCAAAGTTTCTGCTAAAAAATCAGGTGATAGTCTTGTGAGGTTTCCCTTGTATGTAATGGTTTTATTTTCTCTTGCTGCTTTTAAACTTATCACTGCTTTCTGCCATTTTTATTACTATGTGTCTTGATGTGGACCTCCTTGGGTTGATTTTGTTAGGGGAACTCTGTGCCTCCTGGATCTGAATTTCTATTTCCTTCCCCAAATTCAGGAAGTTTTAAGTATTATTTCTTCAAATAAATTTCTATCTCCTTTTCGCTCTTCTTCTGGGATGCCTATAATGTGCACATTTGCATACTCGATGGAGTCACTGAGTTCCCTAAGTCTATTCTCATTTTATATATTTTTTTCTCTCCTCTGCTCAGCTTGATTACTTTTCATTACTCTATCTTACTGGTCACTGATTTGTTCTTTTGCTCCTTCTAGCTGGCTCTTTCTTCCATCAAGTGTATTTTTACTTTCAATAATTTTATTCTTCATCCCTGATTTGTTCTTTTTTTATCTCTTTGTTAAGGGCCTCAATGAGGTCCTCCCTCTTTTCTCAAGTCCAATGAGTATCTTCATGATCATTAAATTCTTTATCAGTCATATCAGTTATCTCCATTTCCCTGATGCCTCTTGCTGTGATTTTTGCTCTGTTTTTTCATTTGGGACATATTCCTGAGTCTCCACATTTTGTCTAACTCTGTTTTTCTGTGTTAGGAAATTTAGCTGCATCTCACGCCCTTCAATGTTGCGGTGGGGAACATGGTTTTAACAAGGTGAACCATTGCTTTACAGGAGGTGATCAGCCACTACCAGGATCAAGGCCCACAAAGTGTGCAATCAGGAGATGCAATGTTGGCAAGGTTTCCACTGGTCTTCTGGCAGGGTGGAGGTTGGGGGGCAACCTAAGGAATGAGGGGAGCCTGGCTGGAGGGGGCAGGACACAGTGGAAGCAAGTTTTAAGTAGCGAGTGTCTGAACACTGCTCGTTCCTACAGGTGTGTTTATGCTGGGGCTGGGGGAGGGAAATGGCACCTGCAGCTCCTTTGTCCCTAGAGAAGTCCCTCAGCTAATTCAGAGATTAGCAAATAACTCCCTCCCATGTACCTCAGACATTTTTCAAACTGTTGCTCCTATGCTCTGTCTCCACTATCTTGTTTTCTGTGCTGTCTCTTTAAGGGCAGGGACTCTATTTCCTCTCATTCTCCCAGCTCTCCTAAGGCTGAGCCTGAAATTCTTTTTTTTTTTTTTTTAAGATTTTATTTATTTATTTGACAGAGAGAGAGAGATCACAAGGAGGCACAGAGGCAGGCAGAGAGAGAGAGAGGAGGAAGCAGGCTCCCCGCTGAGCAGAGAGCCCGATGTGGGGCTCGATCCCAGGACCCTGGGATCATGACCTGAGCCGAAGGTAGAGGCTTTAACCCGCTGAGCCACCATGTTCCAGGCTTTATGTCCTGCTGGTTGTAAGAACTCATGAAATTTGACCCCTCTGGTTTTCAAGCCCAGATGTTATGGGGAATTGCCTTCCCTATGCAGGCTCCCCAGGGTGATAGTCTGTCTATTCTTCTCCCCCTCTCTGGGCCAGTGGCTCCCTCCCTCCAGGGACCACACCCATGGAACTTAGCTACCCACCACTTCTCCCCCTTCCTACTGTCCTTCCATGTGGCCTCTTCTCTATATGGAATTTTGGAGTTTGTTCTGCAGTCTTTGGGTCATTTCCTGGGTTATTTAAATTGATGTGAGAGTTTTCTGGTTGTATCCATGGGACAAGTGAGCTTAGAGTCCTTCTACTCTGCCATCTTCCCCAGAAATCTAATACTGCGTACCATTTTGCCATTTTTACCATAATTCTAAGGAAAGACTCTGATGTCAAATGGTGACATTGGTATGTCCATGCATCTCCCCACTCCAAGATCTCTGCAAAAGGTACTATGTCTTCTAAAGTAGTCCTCCATCAACTGCAGTTTTATATTCCATGGTTTCAATCAACCATGCTCCAGAAGCAGAGGATTCACCTTTCCATGTGTTGTCAGGTCAATAGTAACCTAACACTACATCACAATGCCTGTCATTCACCTCATTTCATCTCATCATGTAGACATTTTATCATCTCACATCATCACAAGAAGGGTGAGTACAGAACAATATTTTGAGAGAGTCACATGGTTTTTATTACAGTGTGCTCCTATAATTTTTGTTATGCTCCTACCATGCCAATTTATAAATTAAACTTTATCATAGTTGTGGGGGTGCCTGGGTGGCTCAATGGGTTAAAGCCTCTGCCTTCAGCTCAGGTCATGATCTCAGGGTCCTGGGATAGAGCCCTGCATCACATCAGTCTGTCTGCTCAGCAGGGAGCCTACTACCCTCTCACTCTCTGCCTGCGTCTCTGACTATTTGTGATCTCTGTCTGTCGAATAAACAAATAAACTCTAAAAAAATACATTTTAAACTTTATCATAGGTGTGTATACATAGGGGAAAATAGTGTATAGAGGGTTCAGTACTATCTGCAGTTTTAGGAATCCACTAGGTGTCTTATTCATCCATGGATAGGGGGGTGATGTGAGGTGGTGTGATGTGATGTGGGGTCCGGGAGCGAATGGTCAAAGAATTCTTGAGATATTTTTAATGTTAAAAAAAAAAAAAAAGGTGGTTTTACTAAGCACAGGAATAGGACTCAGCATGCAGGAAGAGCTGCCCTGGGATTGTGAGGCGCAATTGGTTATACACCTTTAAGTTGGGGGTGGCAGAGTAGAAACAAAGGAAATTTCCAAAAGGATTTTCATATATTAAAGAAGACTTAACAGGATCCTGGAGGCCTGGCTATTATCAAGCTAAGGTTTTGTTTTGTTTTGTTTTTTGCCTCTAGCAAAACATTAAGACAGTTGGGAGTTCCTGGAGGAATGTCATACTCTGCCTGTCTCAAGTATTTGTCAATGGACTGCAAGATGTAAGAAAATTTAATTCTATCTACATTTCCTTTTGCCTTTGTTCTCCACATTAAGGGCTGCTACTGTATAATTTCTTTACCTCTGCTCCCATCTTCCCCAATGCTCAGAGCTGGTCGGTCCAGTGTCTGGGCTCAGAGCAGATATTCAATCTAATTTGAGTTGGGGGATCAATGAAGACTCCAACCTAAATCAAGGGAGGAAGCTGAGTGAGAAGCAGAGTGGGAAGAGAGGGGCAGGAGAGGAGGAAAGATGGAAGATAAACCCAGGAAAGAATCAGAGTCATAAGAAAAATAGGACTGATGTAGACAGGTGATTTCAATTGCTGCTGCTGCTTACCATCCCACCTACCACTACATTGATGGGCCATGACGGTGAACCATTGGAGAGGCCCCACATTACTTTCTGCAAAGATCTCATTCCTCCACCCTGATCTCTTGAGCAAAAGGAGCACCAGCTTCACCCACCTTCAATGTCATTTTTCCACTTTGCAGAACTGGGCTTGACTTGGCTTACCAGGCCCCATTCCTCAAACAGTCCTCACCATTCCTTTGAGAAAATTGCTTCTGTGATGACTCACAGAAAAGGAGCCATAAAGCACTGAATTACCAATGCCCCCTCCTGCCCTGCTCAGTAGCTTCTGCTTTGTGTTTTCCCTTCCAAAGACAATTTAGGATCTGCTTCTGTGCTTTTGGCCCCATACAACAGCTGCCGCTGCTGGCTAAACAAAAATCAGCAGTAACCTTTCCCCCACCTCATTGTTTACCTAAAACTGGTTGTCACTGATAAATGCCCTGCCTTGCCTGGCTACTAGCCAGGCTGAAAAAGAAAAGAAAATCAGATCAGCAAGAGAACTGATCTGTGCTTGGCTGATGCCCACGCTGTTTCTAAATGATAAGCAAGAAGTTCATGCCCCTGACTGAAACTCTGAGAAAATCTTTCTCTGTTTGGGAAAACTGTTTAAGAATAATTTGAATGATGTAGCTTTGAAAGGCCTACACTGAAGGGTAAAAAAACATTCCTTTAAAACAATTTTTTTTCTAAAAATTACCCAGCAATCTGCATACACAAAAAATGAATCTAGATACAGAATTTATATCCTTCCCACAAATTAACTCAAAATGGATCAGAGACCTAAATGTAAAACGCAAAACTACAAAAATCCTAGAAGATAACCAGGAGAAAACCTAGATGACCTTGGGTATGCAGTAAGTTTTAGATATGACACCAAAGACACTATCCATGAAAAAAACTTGATAAGCTGGAATTCAATGAAATTAAAAACTGCTCTGTGAAAGACACTAACAAGAGAATGAGAAGATAAAGCCACAGACTGGGAGAAAATATTTTCAAAAGACACAACTGAGGGGGTGAGTTCACAAGAGTCTCCACTAAATGAGTGATACTACTCTCCTCAGGGTTCGACGTGCTGGTGAGCCCCATTTTTTATATTTCTCCCTCCACCTTGACAGCTCATGAGGAAGCAGTGTCCATGCACAATAGCCAGCTAGGGCTAACCTAACAAACCCTAGTCCCTTGGTTTACATGAGCTCCAGCCTTCCTCTCAAGGCAGCCCTGGCATAGCATGTACCACACTCCTAGCCTGTGCCTGATCCAGCTGTCCCATCAGGGCTGCATCAGTGGAGCATCTCCAGGATCCCCCTACCCTGTACCTGCTCCAGCTCCAGCCATCTCAAGATAGCCCTAGCATGATATGCCCTGAGACAAATCTGGCCTACCCCCAATCCAGCTGTCCAGCTAAGAAGGCCCCAGCACAGGATACCCACAGCATATAGACCTGCTCCACTTCCAGCCATCCCACCAAGGCAACCTCAATGTAGAGCACCTCATGACCCCCAGCCTATGTCTGCTCCACCTGCAGCTAACCTGTCAAAGCCACCAGGTGCAATCATAAAGGTGATACTTCTACACAAGGTCATTCCTTCAAGACTGGGAGAAATAGATGTTCTGCCTAATATATAGATCAAACACAGAAAGTCAAACAAAGTGAGGGGGCAGAGGAATATACTCTAAATGAAAGAACAAGATAAGTCTGTGGGAGTCAGAGGGAATCTCTATTAAAATGGTAATAAGTAATTTACCTGACAAACAGTTCAAATAGTCATAGATATGCTTACCAAACTCAAGAGAAGAATGGAGCAATAAAGTGAGAACTTCAACAGAGTTAAATATAAGAAATGGAAACTTCAACAAAAACAAAACATAAGAATCAATCAGAGCTGAAGTACACAATAACTGAAATGAAAAATACACTGGAGAGAATTAATAGCAGATTAGATGATAAAAAACATATCACTGATCTGGACAGGAGAATAGTGGATATTACCCAATCAGAACTGAAGAAAAAAAAAAATTTCAAATGAGGATAACTTAAGGACTTTAAGGACAACATCAAGCATCCTGACATTTGCATTTTAGAGGTTCCAGGAGAAGACAGAGAGAAAGAAGCAGAAAACGTATTTGAAGAAATAATAGCTGAAAACGTCACTAATCTGGAGAAGAAAACAGATGAATCTAGATATCCAAACCAAGACATATTGAAATTAAAATAGCAAAATTTAAAAAGAAGATCTTAATAATCTAATTAAAAAATGGACCGAGAACCTGAGTAAACCTATCTCCAAAGAAGATATACAGATGGTCAATAGACACATGAAAAGATGCTCAATATCACTAATCATCAGGGAAATGCAAATCAAAACCTCAGTGAACTATCACCTCATACCTGGCAGAATGGCTAAAATAAAAAACATAAGAAACAAGAAATGTTGGTGAAGATGTGGAAAAAATGGGAACCTTTAGACACTGCAGGTAGAAATGTAAATTGATACAGCCACCATGGAGATTCTTTACAATATTAAAAAGAGAACTATGATACAATCCCGTAATTTTTCCTCTGGGTATTTATCTGAAGAAAATGAAAACACTCCTTTGACATGACATATGCACCCTCTGCTCATTACATCATTATTTACAATAGCCAAGATGTGGAAACAACCAAAATGGTTGAATAAAGAAGATGTGGTAGATGTGTGTGTGTATGTGTGTGTGTGTGCGTGCATGTGTGTGTCTGTGTATATACACAAACACATATGTATAATGGAATATTATTCAGCCATCAAAAATAAAATCTTGCTATTTTTGGCAACGATGGACTTAGAGGGTATTATGCAAAGTGAAATATGTCAGAGAAAGACAAAAACCATATGATTTCACTTAAATGTGTAATCTAAAACAAATGAACAAAAACAGGAAAAGACTCCTAGATACAAAGAAAAATCTGGTGGTAGCCAGAGGGGAGGAGATGGGAGATGGGCAAAATAGGGAAACGCTATTCAAAAGATACAAACTTCCAGTTTTGAAATAATAGAGACATGAAAATACACGTCTAAATACATGTCTAAAGCATAGGGAATACAGTTAATACATAACAAATTTGGTGACACATGGTAGCTATATTTACCATGGTGATCATTTCATGACCTATATAAGTATTGAATCCCAAGGCTTCAAACCTGAAACTAATAATACTGTGTGTTAATGACACTTTAATTTTTAAAAACAGAGATAAAATCTTAAAAGCAGCAATAGCAAAAATAGTCTCATACATGGGAAAAACCACAAGATTATCAGCTGAATCTCCAGCAAGGAGTGGCAGGATATAGTTAAATACTGAAAGAGAAATACTACAACCAAGACTACTCAACCTAGCAAGATTACCATTCAAAACTGAAAGAGAGTTAGTCTCCTTGACAATCAAAAGCTAGAGGAGATGATTACCACTAAACTGGCATTATGAGGAATGTTAAGGGATCTCCTTTAAAGAAAAGATAAAGCCATAAAGAAATATGAAAATATCTGAGAGAAAAAAATCTCACCAGTAAAGCAAATACATAGGCAAATATATAGTAAAGACAGTGGAACAGTCACTTTGAAAGCTAGTATAGAAGTTAAAAGACAGGGGCGCCTGGGTGGCTCAGTGGGTTAAAGCCTCTGCCTTCAGCTCAGGACATGATCTCAGGGTCCTGGGATCGAGCCCCGCATCGGGCTCTCTGCTCAGCAGGGAGCCTGCTTCCCTTCCTCTCTCTCTGCCTGCCTCTCTGCCTACTTGTGATCTCTGTCAAATAAATAAATAAAATCTTTTAAAAAAAAAAAAGAAGTTAAAAGACAAAAATAGTAAAATCAACTATCACTAGTAGTTAAGGGATACACAAAATTAAAAATGTAAAATACTATGTCAAAAATATAAAACATGGGAGGGGTAAAAATGTAATGTTATTAGGATGCATTCAAGTGCATCCTAAAATTAAATGACTATTAGTTGAAAATAGACAGAAATATGCATATATGAATTTCATGGTAATCATAAACCAAAATCTACAAAACACACAAACACACACACACAAATAAAGAGAAAGGAATCTAAACATAACACTAAAGGAAATCAACAAACCACAAGGGAAAAGATCAAGAGAAAAAGAAAGGAACAGGAAACTACAAAACAATCCAAAAATAATTCATAAATGGAAGTACAAACCTTTCAAGAATTACTTTAAGTGTAAATGGACTAAACATTCCAACCAAAAGACACAGTGTGGCTTGAAGGATTTAAAAAAAAAAAAAAAAAAGCCCTCTATATGCTACCTACAAAAGAAGCACTTCTGATCCAAAGACACACAAACTTGAAAGTGAAAAAGATATTTCATGTGAACAGAAAGAAAGCTGGAATGGTGGAATAACAATACTCATATGAGACAAAATAACCTAAAACAAAGACTACTGTAATGGAGAAAGAAGAAAATTCTATAAAAATAGTCAACACAAGAAGACGATATAACTTACATAAACATTTATGCACTTAATGTAGGAGCACGTAAATATATGAGGCAAATATTAACATACATAAAAGGAGAAATTGGCAGTGATAGGAGTAGCATAATAGGTGAATTTAATATCCCACTTATATTCAATGGATAAATCACCCAGACAGGAAATCAATAAGGCAATATTGGTCTTAAATGACACAACAGACAGATACACTAAATAGATACTTATAAAACATTTCATCCCCAAAGCGTAGAATATACATTCTTTTTAAGTGCACACAGAACATTCTACAAAATAGATCACATGTTAGCCCACAAATCAAATTTCAGTAAAGTCAAGACAACTGAAATCATATAAAGCATCCTTTCCAATCACAATGGTATTAAACTATAAATAAATTATAAGAAGAAAACTGGAAAAAAACACAAACATAAGGAGACTAAACAACATGCTACTAAAGAACCAATAGGCCAATGAAGAAATCAAGGAGGAAGTAAAAAAATGCCAGGAAGCTAATGAAAATGGAAACATAACTTTCCAAAACCTTTGGGACACAGCAATAGTAGTTCTAAGAGGAAAATTCAGGCCGACCTCAAGAAGCAAGAAATATGTAAATATTCCTTACATCTAGAGAAACTACAAACAGATAATAAACACAGTGCAAAGGTAATAGATGGAAGGAAATGATAAAGACCAGAGCAAAAATAAATGAAATAGAGACTAAACAGTAGAAAAGATCAGTAAAACTAAAACCTGCTTCCTTGAAAAGATAAACAGAATGGATAAACCTCTAGACAGATTCATTAAGGAATCGAGAGAGCCAAATAAATGAAAGATATTAAAACAGACATCACAGAAATACAAAAAATCATAAGACACTACTATGAACAATTATATGTCAACAAATTAGAAAACTTAGAATGGATAAATTCTTAGATACACACAATCTTCTAAGAATAAATCATGAAGAAATAGGAAATCTAAACAAATTACAAGTAGTGAAACTGAAGTGTTAATTGAAATCTCTCAAAAAACAGAAGTCGAGGACCAAACAGCTTCACAAGTGAATTCTGCCAAACATGTAAAGAAGAGTGACTCAATTACTTCTTACGTTGTTCCAAAAAAGTTGAGGAGGAAGAAATGATTCCAACTCATTTTATGAGGCCAGCATTATCTGATACAAAACTAGACAAGGACACCACAGAAAAAAAGAGGAGGGATTACAGGCCAACAACCTTGATCAACATAGATACAAAAGTCCTGAACAAAATATTAGCAAATCAAATTCAACGACACATTGAAAGGACTGTTCAACATCCACAAATCAACCAACATGATACACTACAAAATAAAGGATAAAAATCATAGGATCATCTCAGTAGATGCAAAAAAAAAGTATTTGACAAGATTCAACATCAATTTATGACAAAAACTCTCAACAAAGTGGATATGGGGAACACCTCAACATGACATATATATGACAAGACCATATATGACAAACCCACAGCCAACATCGTAATGCTAAAAAGCTGAAAGCCATTCTTCTAACATCAGGAACAAGGGAAGAATGTCCATTTCACCACATTTATTCAATATCGTATTGGAAGTCTTACCCATAGCAATTAGGCAAGAAAATGAAACATATGCCAGTTGACAGGAAAAAGTAAAATTGTCACTATTTGCAAATGACATGATACTATATATAGAAAACCCTAAAGGCTCCACCAAAAAAAATTTAGAATAAGTGAATTCAGTCAAGTCACTCAGTACAAAATTAACCTACAGAAATTGGTTATGTATCCATACATTTAGAGTGATCTATCAGGAGGAGAAGAAAACAATCCCATTTAAAATCACACCAAAAAAGATAAAATACCTAGGAATAAATTTAAACAAGTAGGCAAAAAACCCATATTCTGAAAATGCTATGACACTGGGGAAAGAAATTGAAGAAGATGCACATAAATGTGAAGACATTCCATACTCATGGGTTGGAAAATTTTATATTGTTAAAATGTCCATACTACACAAAGCAATCTGCAGATTCAATGCAATCCCTATCAAAATACTAGTAGTACTTTTCACAGAATTAACAATGCTAAGATTATAGGAAACCACTAAAGACTCTGAACATCCCAAGAAGTCTTGAGACAGAAGAACATAGCAACAGGTATCACATTCCAAGATTGCAAACTATTCTACAAAACTATAGTGATCAAAATAATATGGTACTGGTACACAAACAGACACACAGACAGGGATGCCCAGGTGGTGTAGTTGGTTAAGCATCTGATTCTTGGTTTTGGCCCAGGTTGTGATCTCAGAGTCATGGGATCAAGCCCCACACTGGGCTCTCCACTCAGTGTGAAATCTATTTGAGATTCTCTCTCCCTCTGTGCCCCCACACTTGTGCTCTCTCTCAATAAATAAACCTTTAGAATATAAATAAATTGACACAAAGACCAATAGAAGAGAATAGAGAGCCTAGAAAGAAATCTATGACAAAGGTGGCAAGAATATACAACATGGAAAAGACAGTGTTTTCAATATATGGTGTTGGGAAAACTGGACAGCTACATGCCAAAGAATGAAACTGGACTATTATCTTGCACCATGTAAAAAACAAATTCAAAATGGATTAAAAACTTGAATGTAGGGGCACCTGGGTAGCTCAGTGGATTAAGCCGCTGCCTTGGCTCAGGTCATGATCTCAGGGTCCTGGGATCGAGTCCCGCATCAGGCTCTCTGCTCAGCAGGGAGCCTGCTTCCTCCTCTCTCTCTCTCTGCCTGCCTCTCTGCCTACTTATGATCTCTCTCTCTGTCAAATAAATAAATAAAATCTTTAAAAAAAAAACTGGAATGTAACACCTGAAACCATAAAACTCCTAGAAGAAAATATAGGCAGTAAAGCTCTTTAATATCCTCTTAACAGCATTGTTTTGGATCAGTCTCCTCAGGCCAAGAGCAATAAAAGTTTAAAAAGATTTTTGAAAAGAGATTACATTAGGGGCACTTAGGTGGTGTAGTCATTAAGTGACTGACTCTTGTTTGGGCTCAGGTCATGATCTCAGGGTAGTGTGATTGAGCCCTGTGTCAGGCTCTCTGCTCAGCACGGCTTGAGATTCTCTCTCTCTCTCTCCTTCTGCCCTTCACGCTCTCTAAAAACAAATAAATAAATCTTTTTAGAAAAAGAGACAGAGAGAGATTATATCAAACTAGAGTTTTTCGCAGTGAAGAAAGCCATCAGCAAAAAAAGGCAACCTACTAAATGAGAAATACTTGCAAATCATATATCTGATAAGGGGTGAATATCCAAAATATATAAGGAACTTACACAACTTACCATTAAAAACACTAAACAACCCAATTAAAAAATAGAGGACTTAATAGACATTTTCCCAAAGATGACTTCCCTATGGCTAATAGTCACATGAAAAGATGTTTAACATTAACAATCAGGGAAATCCAAATCAAAAC
This sequence comes from Mustela nigripes, assembly GCF_022355385.1. Classification (NCBI taxonomy): domain Eukaryota; kingdom Metazoa; phylum Chordata; class Mammalia; order Carnivora; family Mustelidae; genus Mustela; species Mustela nigripes. The sequence goes on along the minus strand of NC_081557.1, from coordinate 120,790,849 downwards.
CACAATGAGATCACCTCATACTTGTGAGAATGGCTAGTACCTAAAAGATAAGAAATAACTAGTGTTGGCAAAACATGGAAAAGGGGAATTCTCATGCACTATTGGTGGGAATGTAAATTGGTACAGCCACAGTGAGAAACAATGTGAGTGTTCCTCAAATAATAATAAATAAATAACTACCATATGATCCAGAAACTTCTGGGTATTTATTTGCAAAAAACAAAAACACCAATTCAAAGAAATACATGCACACCTATGTTTATTGCAGCATTATTTACAATGGCTAAAATATGGAAGTAATGTAAGTATTCATTGATAGATGAATAGATAAGCCATGGTGTATGTGTATATATGTATATTTATCTATATATACACACATACACACCAACAATGGAAAATTATTCAGCCATAACGAAAAGGAATCTTGCCATTTAGGACAACAAATACCCTCAAGGACCTAGAGGGTATGAATAAGAAATCAGACATAGACAAATATCATATGATTGCACTTAAATGTGGAAACTAAAAAACCAAAACAAACAAAAAAGCAAAACAGAAACAATCTCAAAGATACAAGAAATGAAGCTAGTTACCAGAGTTGGGGGAGGTAGACAGATGATCAAAATAGGTGAAGGGGATTAAGAAATACAAACTAGCACTTATAAGTTATGGAAATGTAATTGTACAGCATGGAGAATATAGAAAATAATATAACAACTTTTTATGGTGACAGATGGTAACCAGACTTGTCATGAATATCATTTCCTAATGTATAAACATATCAAATTACTATGGTTTACATCTGAAACCAATAGGGTATTGAATGTTGATTACACTTCAATTTTTTTTTAAGATTCTATGTATTTATTTGACAGAGATCACAAGTAGGCAGAGAGGCAGGCAGAGAGAGAGAAGGAAGCGGGCTTCCTCCTAAGCAGAGAGCCCAATGCAGGGCTTGATCCCAGGACCCTGAGATCATGACCTGAGCAGAAGGCAGAGGCTTAACCCACTGAGCCACCCAGGCACCCCTACACTTTAATTTTTAAAAAGATATCTGATAAAGGACTTTTACCCAAAATATACCAAATAATCAAAAAAACTAAAAATCAACAATAAGAAAACCAAGAACCCAATTAGGAATACGAAATGAGATCTGAACAGACACCTCATCAAAGAAGATATACAAATGGAAAATAAGTATGTAGAAAGATACTCAACATCGTAAGACATTCAGGAATTATAAATTAAAAAAAAAAAAAAAACAATGAGGAGTGTCTGGATGACTCAGTTGGTGGAGCATGTGACTTTTGTGCTTGACGTTGCAAGTTCAAGCCCCACACTGGGTGTAGAGATTACTTAAAAATAAATAAATAAGAACAATAAGATACCACTACACATATATCAGAATAACCAAATCCAGAGTAATGACAATATTGAATGCTGGCGAAGATGTAGAGCAACAGGGACTCTCATTCACTATAGGTGAGAATGCAGGTTGGTATGTGGGGAACTAACTGCAAGCTAACACGGTCCTTGCAGTCATGGGAGTCTTGCCAAAGGCTAGATCCTGCTAGTCTCCTCTGCAGGAAATCTCTGCAGTTCCCTCACTACTTCATTTGGCTCACATAAATGCTCTGGTTCACACTGACACAGTCCTTGAGCTTGACACATGCTTGAGAAAACTTTTGTTTTGAAGCAAGGCAGTCATGTGGGACTTATGTTGAACTCCTTGATAAACATTCTTGTTACTGAACTATAAAATTAAGTCTCATGCATGTTGGGGGTCCACTGGGTCATTAGTCCATGGAGACCTCCTGATCCCAGTTTTCTGTCTCTTGTTTTTTCTTAACTCCCCACTGTTCTCTCTTGGTCTTCCCTGGGACTTCTCACACTGATCTGCAACAATAGTACACCATTTGGAGGACAATTTGATAGTTCTTTATAAACTTAAACATTTTCTGGGGTCCCTGGGTGGCTCAGTCATTAAGTGTCTGCCTTTGGCTCAGGTCATGATCCCAGACTCCTGGGATCGAGCCCCGCATCGGGCTCCCCGCTCTGCCAGAAGCCTGCTTCTCCCTCTCCTACTTTCCTTTGTGTTCCCTCTCTTGCTGCGTCTCTGTCAAATAAATAAATAATAAATAAATAAAATCTTTATAAAAAATTAAACTAAACATTTTTTAACCATATGATCCAGCAATAACTGTTCTTAGTACTTTCCCAGAATTGAAAACTTATGTCCAAACAAAAATCCACACATGGATATTTACGATAGCTTTATTCATAGTTGCCAGAACTTGAAAGCAAATAAGATGCCCTTCAGCAGGTGAATAGGTAAATAACCTGTGGCACATCCAGACAACAATTTTTATTATTCAGCACTACAAAGACATGAAAAGACATGGAATAATCTTAAATACATATCACTAAGTGAAAGAAGCCAACCTGAAAAGACTACATAATGTACGACTTCAGCTACATGACATTCTGGAAAAGCAAAACTATGGGAAGATGAACAAGTAGGAGGATCCTGAGCTCATCTAGTCCCATAGATGGAGATAACAGCTACATTGGTGTAACTAGGTCTGAAAATGACCCGAAGACTGGCAGAACAGACATTCCACAGTTATTCATAGATAAGAGGCACAGTAAAAAGGGTGGAAGGGGTAGAGATGCAATTGGGAACAAAACCCCTGGGTGACAAATCACAAAGAAGTGGGATACAACAAGCATGGAGAAGGATCAGATCCCACACCACGTGCTGGACACCAGCACTGGGAAGACAAGTCCCCACAACATCCAGCTTTCAAAAACTCGTGGAGCTTAACTCCAAAAGAGCTGGAGGGTAATAAGAAACAGTCTCCACCTTTAAAGAGCCAGCAATAATAAATAATCTGGCCAAGATACAGCATAGAAGCAGCAGTTTGAAAAGTACCTCAGGTATAGGTGAAGGAGACTTACCTACTAATCTCAGAATGTGCCCTGGAGATACAGAGATCTTCAGGAGACTTCTTCAAAAACAAACGTACTGGTGGGCACTATTTTTCCCCTCCCCCAGCCTAGATAACTAGACATTTGTGGGAGCCAGTGCTAAAACTCTCCATCTTTCTTGCTAACATCATCATGTGTCTGTCCCTTATATTCTCCAGTGTACCTGTCCCATCTACAGACATCCCTCCAAAGTGATTTCTCCCTGCCACACCCTGCAAGCAATGCTATCAGGGACCAGCACCACTTCAAATTCCTGCCCTAGAGAAAGGAGGCGATAACCCCATACACCAGTGCAACCCCAGTTGCAGCAGCCAAGCCTTTAGCTGACTGTGCCAGGAAAGCACTCTGGTGATCAGTGTGACACCTGTTGTGGTAGAGAGACCACATGCAGACCACAAGTTCGAGAGCTAGCCTGGTCACCCATAAGCCCCTGTTGGCCTGAGACTGGTCCCTCAACAGCATGGGGACAAAACTCTGTCCACTCTGCCCACAACAGGCAAAGCAGGTCATTGAAGCTGACAGGACTGAAGACAAACACAGCTCAGCCACAACATTAAGGCACATGCAGCCCACTCTGGAGTGTCCCATGGTGACATGGGAACATGGTGCTACAGGGCACCACAGGAACTCTTCTATACAAGCCCACTGCTTCAAGGCCAGGAGATGTACCTGACCTCCCTAGCACATAGAAACAAACCCAGAGAATGAGACAAAATGGAGAGAAGAGTATGTCCCAAATGAAAGAACAGGAAAAAATCACAACAAAAGGACTGAATAAAATAGAGATAAGCAAAATGCCCAGTAAAGAAATCAAAGTAATGATCAGAAAGAGACTGGCTGGACTTGAGGAAAGAGTGAAGGATCTCAGTGAAACCATCAATAATCAAAATATAAAAAAGATGAAGAACCAATATCTGAAATATACTAGAAGGAATCAATAGCAGATTAGAGGATGCAAAAGAACATATCAGTCATCTGGAAGACAGGGTGATGGAAAGCAACCAAGCTGAACAGCAAAAAGAAAAGAAAAGAATAAATAATGAAAATAGATTAAGGGAACTTAGTGACATCATCAAGTGTAATAACATTCACATTATAGGGATTCCAGACAGAGAAGGAGGTTGTGGGGGGCGGTGCAAAAAACATTTGAAGAAATAACAGTTGAATACTTGCCTAAGCTGAGAAAGGAAACAGACATCCAGATCCAGGAGGCACAGAAAGTCCCCTAAGAAAATTAACCCAAGGAGGTCCACACAAAGACATAATAATTAAAATGGCAAAAAAGTAATGGTAAAGAGAAAATTCTAAAAGCAGCAAGAGAAAATAACTGAATGCAAAAGAAACCCCATAAGGCTATCAGCTGATTTTCAGTAGAAACTGCAGGCTGGAAGGAAGTGCCATGGTATATTCAAAGCGCTGAAAGGAAAAAAACCTGCAGCCAAAGAATACTCTGTGCAGCAAGTTTATCATTCAGAATAGAAGGAGAGAGAATTTCTTCCAACAAACAAAAGTTAAAAGACTTTAACACCACTAAATCAACCTTACAATAAATGTTAAAAGAAATTTTTTAATGGAAAGAAAAGACCATAGCTGAAGTAAACATATTATGAAAGGAAAAATATCCACAGCTAAATGCAAACATTTAATAAAAGTAGTTGATTAATCACTTATAAATGCAGTATGGAAGTTAAAACACAAGTAGTAAAATCATATCTATCAAAATCAAAGTGTTATATATGAACTTATTATCAACCACAGTTAAAAACCTAAAATAGATACACAAAATATAAAGGGAAAGGAATCCAAGCATAATATTACAAAAATCTGTAAAATCACAAAAGAAGAGAGCAAGAGAAGAAGAAAGGAACAAAGAAGAATTACAAAATCAACCAAAAAACAAGTAATAAAATGGCAAGTACATACCTATCAATAATTACTTTTCATGTAAATGGGCTAAATACTTCAGTCAAAAGACATAAATTGGTTAAAAAATAATACCATCTATATGCCATCTACAAGAGAGTCATTTCAGACCTAAAGACACCTACAGACTGAAAGCAAAAGACTGGAAAAACATATATCATTTCCATGCAAATGGAAGCAGAAAAAGAAAAAAAAAGCTGGGGTAGCAATACTTTTATCAGACAAAATAGACTTTATTTTTTCTAAAGATTTTATTTATTTATTTGACAGACAGAGATCACAAGTAGGCAGAGAGGCAGGCAGAGAGAAAGAGAGGGAAGCAGACTCCCCACTGAGCAGAGAGCCCGATGCGGGACTCGATTCCGGAACCCTGAGATCATGACCTGAGCCAAAGGCAGCGGCTCAACCCACCAAGCCACCCAGGCACCCCAAAATAGACTTTAAAGCAAAGACTACAGCAAGAGACAAAGAAGAGCAATACATAATGATAAAGAGAACAATCCAACAAAAGGATATAATTGTAAATATCTATGCATTAAACATGGAAGTACCCAAATACATAAATTAACAGATAAAACCAGAGAAATTGGCAGTGATGCAATAATAGTAGGGGTTTTTAATACCCTACTTCCATCAATAGGTAGATCATCCAGACAGAAAATTAACAAGGAAACAGTGGCTTTAAACCACACAATATATTAGATGGACATAAAAAGCTATACAGAATACCTCATCCAAAACCAGCAGAATATACTTTCTTTTCAAGTTCATGGAATATTCTCCAGCATAGATCACATGTATGCCACAAAACAAGTCTCAATAAATCCAAGAAGACTGAGATCGTTATCAAGCATCTGTTCTGACTACAATGGTATGAAACTGAAATCAATTACAAAACAAAAACAAAAACAAAAACAAAAACCTCTGGAAGGAACACCAATACAGGGAGGCTAAACAACATGCTACTCAACAACAAATAGGTCAACCAAGAAGTCAAAGAGGAATAAAAAATACCTGGAGAAAAATGAAAACACAACAGTCCAAAATCTTTATAGGAATCCCAGAAGAAGAGAGAAAAAATGGGATAGAATATTTATTTGAAGAAGTAATAGCTGAAAACTCTAATCTGGAAAGGAAAAAGATACACAGACCCAGGAGGCACAGAGATCCTCCAGCAAAATCAACTCAAGGAGGTCCACACCAAGTAATTAAAATAGCAAACAGTAATGATAAAAAGATTTTAAAGCAGCAAGAGAAAAGATGACAGTTATATATCAGGGAAACCCATAGACTATCTGTGGATTCTTCAGCAGAAATTTGGCAGGCCAAAAGAAAATGACAAAATATATTCGAAATGCTCAATGGGAAAAATCTGTACCAAGAATACTCTATCCAGCAGGGCTATCATTCAGAATAGAAGGAGAAATAGAGTTTCCCAAGCAAATAAAAATTAAGAGAATTCATGGCCACTAAACCTGACCTACAAGAAATATTAAAAGGGACTCTTTGAATGGAAAGGAAAGATCATAAATGAGAGTACGAAAAGTAGAAAACACAAAAGCAGTAAAGTAAGTGTATCTGTAAAAATTAGTCAAAGGACCTACAAAATAAAAAGATATGAAATGACACTACATACCTAAAATGTGGGGGAGGGGGAGGGGAGAAAAATGGGTTCAAATTTAAGCAATCATCAACTTCATATAGACTACTATATGCAGAAGATGTTATATACAAACCTAGTGGTAAACACAAATCAAAAACCAGTAATATACATGCAAAAAATAAAGAGAAAAGAATCCAAGTATATCACTAAAAGTCAGCAGGCCATGAAAGAGCAAGAGAAGGATCATAGAAAAACCACAAAGCAAGTAATAAAATAGCAATAAGTCCATACCTATCAATAATTACTTTGAATGTAAATGGACTAAAAGCTTCAATCAAAGGGCTAGGGTGACAGAATGGGGGAAAAAAAAAGACCCATCTATATGCTACCTATAAGAGACTCACTTGAGACCTAACACTTATAGATTGAAAGAGGGGATGGAGAAACATCTACCTATCATGCAAATAGATGTCAAAAGAAAACCAAGGTAGCAATACTTAAATCAGACAAAATAGATTTTAAAACAAAGACTGTAACAAGAGACAAAGAAGGACACTATATAATATTAAAGGGGTCAATCCATAAGAAGATACAACAATTGTAAAGATTTATGCATCTAACATGGGAGCACGCAAATACATAAAACAGCCAATAACAAACATAAAGGACTAATCCATAGTAATACAATAACAGCAGGGGACTTTAACAGCCCACTTATATCAATGGGCAGATCATTCAACCAGAAAATCAACAAAAAAGCAATGCCTTTGACTAACACACTGGACCTGATGAATTTAACAGATATATTCAGAACATTCCATATTAAAATAGCAGAATATACATTCTTTTCAAGTGCACATGGAACATTCTCCAGGAGAGATTACATACTCAGTCACAAAACAAGTCTCAAAAAATTCAAAAAGACTGAAGCTATACCATGCTATACCATGCATCTTTTCTGATCACAATGCTATGAAAGCAGAAATCAACCACAAGAATAAAAATCTGGAAAGAGTACAAAAACATGGAGATTAAATACATACTACTAAACAATGAATGGGTCAACCAAGAAAGCAAAAAGGAATTCAAAAAGTTTGGAAATAAATGGAAATGAAAACACAATGGTCCAAAACCTTTGGGATGCAGCAAAAGCAATTCTAAAAAGGAAGTTTATGACAATACAGGCATAACTCAAGAAGCAGGAAAAATCTCAAGCAACCTGACCTTATATTTAAAGAAGCTAGAAAAGAACAAAACCAAAATCCAGCAGAAGAAAGGAAACAATGAAGATTAGAGTGGAAATAAATTATATAAAAACTAAAGGAGCAATAGAACAGATCAATGAAACGAGGAGCTGGTTCTGTGAAAAGATAAACTGAACTGATAAATCTCTACCCAAACTAATTAAAAAAAAAAAAAAAAGTGTGGCTTATAGGTGTCCTGTATACAGCTTGACATAGAACTGATAGTAAGCAAGGTTAATTCCCCTGCCAATTTCCTCCAGGCACGTCACAGATATAGGAAGCTTTGAGGCTCAGTTATTTGCAAACCTGCCTTGAAGTGACCAGATGTTTTCCATCCTAAGTTTAACAGCACTTCATTTTTCCTCAGTTCCAAATAGAAGATTTCCCAGAGCTTATGATAATGAGACTTACTTATATAGTTAATTATTAATAAATTATTTACCTTGTTAAAAAAAATGGAGGGAGAGAGAAAAAGAGGAGGGAGAGAACAAAATCATAAATGAAAGAACAGCCAACACTACAGGAATACAAAGGATGGTAAAAGAATATTATAAAAAATTATATGCCAACAAATTGGACAACCTAAGAAGAAATGAATAAATTCCTAGAAACATATAACCTACCAAAACTGAAACAGGAAGAAATAGAGACTTGAACAGACCAATTACTGGCAATGATATTGAATCAGTAATCAAAAACTCCCAAACAAAAGTCCAGAACCAGATGGTTTCACAAGGCAAGTTCTACCAAACATTTAAAAAGAGTTAATACCTATTTTTCTCCAAATCTTTGAAAAAAATCAAAGAGGAAAGAAAATTTCTAAATGCATTCTTTGAGGCCAGCATTACCCTGATACCCAAACCAAAAAAAAAAAAAAAAAAAAAAAAAAACCAAAAAAAAAAAAAAAGAGAGAGAGAGAGAGAGAGAAATACAGGTCAATATCTCTGATGAGCAAAATGCAAAAATCCTCAGTAAAATGACAGCAAACAAATCCAACAATACATTAAAAAAAAATAATTCACCACAATGAAGTGGGATTTATTCTCAGGATCCAAGGGTGGTTTGATATTTACAAACCTATCTACATGATACACCATATCAACAGGAGAAAGGATAAAAATCATACAGTCATTTCATAAATACAGAAAAAGCATTTGACAAAGTACGGCATCCATTCGTGATAAAAAAAAAAGCCTTAACAAAATAGGTTTTGAGCAATCATACCTCAACATAATAAAGACCACATATGAAAAACCCACAGCTAACATCATACTCAATCGTGAAAACCTGAGAAATTTTCCCCTAAGTTCAGGAACAAGGTAAGGTTATCCACACTCACATTTGTTCAACATAGTACTGTGGAAGTGCTAGCCACTGCAACCAGACAAAACAAGAAAAAAAAGGTATCCAAATTGATAAGAAGTAAAACTTCCACTAATTGCAGATAACATGATACTATATAGAGAAAACCCTAAGACTTCCCCCAAAACATTACTAGAACTGATAAATGAATTCAGTAAAGTTGCAGAATATAAAATCCAATGTACAGAAATCTGTTGCATTTCTATACATTAATAATAAAGAAGCAAAGAGAAATTAAGAAAACTCCATTTACAGTTGTATCAAAAATAATAAAATACCTAGGAATAAACTTAACCAAAGAGGTGAAAGACCTGAACTCTGAAACTATAAAACAGTGATGAAAGACACTGAAGATGACACAAAGATATTGGAAGAATATTGTTAAAATGTCTATACTACCAAATCTATAGATTTGATGCACTCCCTATCAAAGTACCAATCGCATTTTTCACTGAAGAAATAATAGAAGAAATAATACTAAAGAAGAAACACTAGAAGAAATAATACTAAAATTTGTATGGAACCACAAAAGACCTTGACCAGCCAAAGCAATCTTGAGAAAGAACAAAACTAGAGGTATTATAATCCCAGGTGTTAAGATATACTACAAAACTGTAGGAATCAAAACAGTATGGTACCAACATAAATATAGACACATAGATCAATAGAACAGAGAACCCAGAAATGCATGCATATATGGTCAATTAATCTATGACAAAGAAAACAAGAATATATAATGGCAAAAAGACGGTCTTTTCAGTAAGTGGTGCTGGAAAAACTGGACAATAACATAAATTAATGAAACTGAACCACTTTTTCTCACCATATACAAAAAGAAATTCCAAATGGATTAAAGACCTAATGTAAGGCATGAAACCATAAAACTCCTAGAAGAGAACATAGGCAATAATTTCTTTGACATTGGCCTTAGCAACATTTTTCTAGCTACATCTCCTGAGGCAAGGGAAATAAAAGCAAAAATAAACTACTGGACCTACATCAAAATAAAAAAGCTTTTGTACAGTGAAGGAAACCATCAACAAACAACAAGTCAGCCCTACTGAATGGGAGAAGATATTTGCAAATGATATTGTCAATAATGGTTAATATCCAACATATACCAAGAACTTACAAAACTCAACTCCAGAAAAACAAATAATCTGAAAAAAAATGGTCAGAGGACATGAAGATCTATCTTTCCAAAAACGATGGCCATCAGGCACATTTAAAGATGCTCAATCTCACTAATCCACAGGGAAATGCAAATCAAAACCACAATGAAATATCACCTCACAGCTTGCAGAATAGCTCAGATAAAAAAGAAATAATGAGTGTTGGTGAAAATTTCAAGAAAAATTTCATGCTCTGTAAGGGGGAATGTAAATTGGTGCAGCCACTGTGGGAAACAATATGGTAGGTCCTCAAAAACTTAAAAACTGATCTACCATATGATCCAGTAATTCCACTACTGGGTATTTCCCCAATGAAAATGAAAACACTAATTCAAGAAGATAAGTGTGCTCCTAGGTTTATTGCAGCATTATTTATAGTAGTCAAAATATGTAAACAACCTAATTGTTTATCAATGAATGAATGGGTAGAGAAGATGTGGTACATACTATGATGGAATAGTACCCAGCAACAAAAATGAATGAGATCTTGCCATTTGGGCAACATGATGGACCTACAGGTATCATGTTAAGTGAAATAATTCAGAGCAAGAAAACACCATGTGATTTCTTTTCTATGTGGAATCTAAAAAAGGAAATGACTCTTACATAGAGAGAACAAACTAATGACTGTCAGAGGGAGGTCGTTAGGAGGATGGGTGAAATAGATAAAGGGTATTAGAAGGTACTAACTTCTTATGAAATATGAAGTTATATAATAAGTCACAGAGCTGAAAAGTACAGCATAAGGAATATAGTCAATAATACTGTAATAACACATTTGGTTGACATTTGGTGACTATAATAACATTTGATTGACAGATAGTAATTGTGCTTAAGTACTGAGCAATGTGTTGAATTATTGAATATGATATACACCTGAAACTAATATAACATTGTATGTTCATTATACTTGTATTTAAAAAAAAAAAAAACTAAAAAGACCCACAAAACAAAAAACTATGGAGACAGTAAAAGGATCAGGGATTGGGGGTAGGAAGAGATAACTCCATAGAGGACAGAGGATTTTTAAGACAGTGAGGCTATTCTGGATGATACTGGGATGATGGCTATAAACTCAACAAGAGTGAACCCTAGTGTAAACTACAGACTGTAGATTATTATAATGATGTGTCCATGAAGGCCCGTTGGTTGCAACGAATGTACCATTGTGGTGAGGTGTGTTGTTTATGGAGAGGCTGTGTATGGGACAAGGGATAGAAGGAAACTTTGTACTTTTCTGTTCAATTATGTGGTGAACCTAAAACCATTCTAAAAAAGAAAGCCTCTTTTAAAAATCATAACGGCGGGGCGCCTGGGTGGCTCAGTGGGTTGAGCTGCTGCCTGGGTCCTGGGATCGAGTCCCACATCCGGCTCTCTGCTCAGCAGGGAGCCTGCTTCCCTCTCTCACTCTCTCTCTGCCTGCCTCTCTGCCTACTTGTGATCTCTGTCTGTCAAATAAATAAATAAAATTAAAAAAAAAATCATAACGGCAAAGATTTTAAGAATGTTTCTCCAGGTCACGTGAGGGAAAGTACATGCCTCAATGATAAAGGATCACATGATCACACGAAATTTTCAGGTCAGGAGGCAAAGTATTCTCCACATACATCAGGTTCTTTCTGGACCTTTTGGAATGTGTGAGTTCCGGTGTTTTTGTTTTTGTTTTGTTTTTTTAATTTATTTATTTTCAGCATAACAGTATCATTATTTTTTCACCACACCCAGTGCTCCATGCAATCCGTGCCCTCTATAATACCCACCACCTGGTACCCCGACTTCCCACCCCTCCGCCCCTTCAAAACCCTCAGATTGTTTTTCAGAGTTCGTAGTCTCTCATGGTTCACCTCCCCTTCCAATTTACCCCAACCTCCTTCTGTCTAACTTCCCATGTCCTCCATGCTTTTTGTTATGCTCCACAAATAAGTGAAACCATATGATAATTGACTCTCTCTGCTTGACTTAATTCACTCAGCATAATCTCTTCCAGTCCCGTCCATGTTGCTACAAAAGTTGGGTATTCGTCCTTTCTGATGGAGGCATAATACTCCATAGTGTATATGGACCACATCTTCCTTATCCATTCGTCCGTTGAAGGGCATCTTGGTTCTTTCCACAGTTTGGCGACCATGGCCATTGCTGCTATAAACATTGGGGTACAGATGGCCCTTCTTTTCATGACATCTGTATCTTTGGGGTAAATACCCAGGAGTGCAATGGCAGGGTCATAGGGAAGTTCTATTTTTAATTTCTTGGGGAATCTCCACACTGTTCTCCAAAGAGGCTGCACCAACTTGCATTCCCACCAACAGTGGAAGAGGGTTCCCCTTTCTCCACATCCCCTCCAACACATGTTGTTTCCTGTCTTGCTAATTTTGGCCATTCTAACTGGTGTAAGGTGATTTCTCAATGTGGTTTTAATTTGAATCTCCCTGAGGGCTAGTGATGATGAACATTTTTTCATGTGTCTGATAGCCATTTGTATGTCTTCATTGGAGAAGTGTCTGTCCATATCTTCTGCCTATTTTTTGATATGATTGTCTGTTTTGTGTGTGTTGAGTTTGAGGAGTTCTTTATAGATATCAACCTTTTGTCTGTACTGTCATTTGCAAATATCTTCTCTCATTCCGTGGGTTGCCTCTTTGTTTTCTTGACTGTTTTCTTTGCTGTGCAGAAGCTTTTGATTTTGATGAAGTCCCAAAAGTTCATCTTTGCTTTTGTTTCCTTTGCCTTTGGAGACATATCTTGAAAGAAGTTGCTGTGGCTGATATCGAAGAGATTACTGCCTATGTTCTCCTCTAGGATTCTGATGGATTCCTGTCTCACGTTGAGGTCTTTTATCCATTTTGAGTTTATCTTTGTGTACGGTGTAAGAGAAAGGTCGAGTTTCATTCTTCTACATATAGCTGTCCAGTTTTCCCAGCACCATTTATTGAAGAGACTTTTTTCCACTGTATTTTTTTTCCTGCTTTGTCTAAGATTATTTGACCATAGAGTTGAGGGTCCATATCTGGGCTCTCTACTCTGTTCCACTGGTGTATGTGTTTGTATGCCAGTACCATGCTGTCTTGGTGATCACAGCTTTGTAGTAAAGCTTGAAATCAGGTAATGTGATGCCCCCAGTTTTATTTTTGTTTTTCAACATTTCCTTAGCGATTCGGGGTCTCTTCTGATTCCATACAAATTTTTGGATTATTTGCTCCAGTTCTTTGAAGAATACCAGTGGAATTTTGATCGGAATAGCATTAAAAGTATAGATTGCTCTAGGCAGTATAGACATTTTAACAATGTTTATTCTTCTGATCCAAGAGCATGGAATGGTCTTCCATCTTTTTGTGTCTTCTTCAATTTCTTTCATGAGTGTTCTGTAGTTCCTCGAGTACAGATCCTTTACTTCTTTGGTTAGGTTTATTCCCAGGTATCTTATGGTTCTTGGTGCTATAGTAAATGGAATCGATTCTCTAATTTCCCTTTCTGTATTTTCATTGTTAGTGTATAAGAAAGCCACTGATTTCTGTACATTGACTTTGTATCCTGCCACGTTGCTGAATTGCTGTATGAGTTCTAGTAGTTTGGGGGTGGAGTCTTTTGGGTTTTCCATATAAAGAATCATGTCATCTGCAAAGAGAGAGAGTTTGACTTCTTCATTACCAATTTGGATACCTTATATTTCCCTTTGTTGTCTGATTGCTGTTGCTAGGACTTCTAATACTATGTTGAACAAGAGTGGTGAGAGTGGGCTGATACTGCACAAGTTCCGGTGTTTTAAACCAAACCATCAAAATGCAGTACAGATTTTTTTCTGAAAAATTGCTTTCCTCCTTGTGGTTTTTCCTTGCCTCTTCCCCACTCTAATGGGCTCCATTCTAAGTCTCAGGATGTAAACTTTTATCACCAGTTCTTTGGTTGAATTAACAAATGGATTGGCCAGACTGTAAAAGACTTTAGGGAAATAGGAGCTGGAACCCAGAAGGAATTAGATGCTGTGCATAGGAAGTTTCCAAATGCAAGGTCCATCAGTTGCTCGTGGTTATTCACAAAATCAAGGGCATTCTGCATATAATCCAAGGAAGGAAAACAAGCATAGCCACTAAGAAACAAAAAAGGATCTGGCCAGCAGTTTGCTGATCTCTGCCTGTGAGTATCTAAAACATGTACATGTATGCCTCTGAGGTTATACATAGAGTATATGCCCAAAATGTGTAGCTACGCACTCGTGGGCACATATGTATGTGGAAGAGATCAGAAGATGCTCTCCTGAGTTTGTACCTTCAGCCAAAATGCAAAAGAAAATATCTCCAGTTTTCATCGAGCAGATTTATTGCAATGTAATGCCAGGTGGTAGGTTTATCTGGACAAAAAGCTGTGCACTAAAACAGAGCTTTGTGCTGTTTTGTTTTCTGAAGGTATTCTGTTACTTTTTCTTTTAAAATTAGAAGCAGAGTTCCACATCAGTAATTATCCTGGCTTTTTCTTAAATCCTTCTGAATCCAGAATAGCTTACACTATAAATGTATTTATACTAACATCTTTCTTTTTTAAAGCAGCTTATTGAGATGTGATTTACATAATACAATTCACCCATTTAAGATGGACAGTTCAGTGTTTTTCAGCATCCTCAGAGCTGCACAACTGCTACCACAACCAATTTTAGAATGTTTTCATCCATACAAACAGAAACCCTAAACCCTTTAGTTATCACCCAGCCATACGCCCCCTCCCACCAGTCCCCAGCAAACTCTATTTTCTGTGTCTTTAGATTGGCCAGTTCTGAATACTTCACAGAAATGGAATCCTAGGGTCACCTGGGTGGCTCAGTGGGTTAAGCTTCTGCCTTCGGCTCAGGTCAGTTCGTGATCTCAGAGTCCTGGGATTAAGCCCCGAATCGCATTGCATGGCATCCGGCTCTCTACTCAGCAGGGAGCCTGCTTCCTCCTCTCCCTGCCTGCCTCTCTGCCTACTTGTGATCTCTCTCAAATAAATAAAATCTTCAAGAAAAGAAAAAAGAAACAGAATCCTAGAATACATGGCCTTCTCTTACTGCCTTCTTTGAGTACAAGGTTTCTGAGGTTCGTCAGGTTGTAGCATGGACCACTCAGTTGGACGTACATACCACTTTTTGTTGACTCACTTACTTGTTGATGGACACTCATTTGTTTCCATCTTTTGGCCATTGTAAGTAATGCTGCCATGAACATTGGTGAACAGATATCATTGTGTCTGTTTTCAATTCTTTTGAGGATATACAGAAGAGTGGAATTGCCGGGTTCTACCGTAGTTCTGTGCTTTTTGAGAACTGCCAAATAATTTGCCACAGTGGCTCTACCATTTTATGTTCCCAGCAGTGATGGGCTATAATTTCTCCACATCCTCACCAGTACTTATTCGTTTCCTTTATGATGAAGGTGATAATGATCACAAAAGCCATTTTAGTGGATATAAAATAATATTTCATGATGATTTTCATCTAGATGGCTCTCATGAATAAAGATGCTGAGCATTCTTTCATGTACTTGTGCCCATTTGGAAAAGGGTGTATTCAAGTCCTCTATTTCTTAGCATTATCTTTTTGTTGAGTCCATTTTTTTTAAGATTTTATTTCTATATTTGTCAGAGAGAGAGAGAGAGAGCGAATGAGCAGGGGGAGTAGCAGGCAGAGGGAGAAGCAGGCTCCCAGCTAAGTAGGGAGCTTGATGCAGGGATGGATCCCAGGACCCCAGGATCATGACCTGAACCCAAGGCAGATGCTTGACCAACTGAGTCACCCAGGCATCCCAAGTCCATTTTTTCTTTATGGCTGTTGTATTTAGCCCAACTGGCCATATCTGTTAACAAGGCCCTGACGTACAGGTTACATTTCATGACTCTCTCCTACTTCTGTGACTTCAGTAAGATGAACAAGTTTATTCTGGACTGTGCAACCACAGTGCATTGCCCTGTGGTAATTAACTACATGTTCTGTCTTTATGTCATTTGGGGGCTCAGAGTAAAGGCTGATATTTACACTCTGTACCACTCTAAGACAGATCTAGGCAAAGCATAATCATTGCTTGAAGAGAGTCTGACAGAAGACTATGGCTAATTTTGTGAAACCAAGGGCCTCATTCTCCCTTTTTAATAAACTGAAACTAAGAAAAAATTGTAATTTATACCTCCCACAGAAGGGTAGTCAGTAATACCTGCTATCACTCATGACTTAATCTTGATGTAAAATGTGAGCTGCAATGAAAGATAAGTTATATTTAAATGGGGAAAAATAAGATTGATTCATCACTAACTGCCGAGGCATGGGAGACATAGTCTGTGCTGGATAGACTTGAACATGAAGGGCAGGTACCCATCCACCAGGCAGAAGATACTCCATTAACATGTATTGTGGTTCCTCAGAGGGGGGGTTCATGTGTGCCCTGCATGAGAAGCACCTGGTGGGCTAGATAAGAATGCATATTCCCAGGGTCCCACCCTAATCCCAAATTGGGCTTTCTGCAGGTGAGCTCAGGAGTCTAAATTTTAACATATTTTCTAGGCAATTCATTTGTAGAGGGCACTTTTACAGCATGCGGTTATAAGGACTTTATCAGCCTCTAAGAAATCTTGAACATTTAATGTACAAGAAGAGTGATCATTTTTTAAATCCTTCAATTGAACAGATACATTAAGCGTCCCTCCTTCAAACAGGTGCTCAAGATTTTAAGAAGGCTGGCAGATTAGAATTATCCTGATTATCTTACTTCCAGTTGTTATCTATTAAACTGAAGTGTGGGCTGGGGCTCTGGACACATGTTAACCTTGAAATACTATTTCCATATTTCCAACACTTGCCATCCTTTAGAGGACTTTTTCTGTCCTTCTCTCTAACTCATGTCATGAAAGGGTAGAAACCACCATGTGTCCAATAGGGGAATGCTAAACTCTCACATCAATACAACTATGCAGTTATTTAAATTATACCTATAAAGACTAGACAATATTCAAGCATGTTTGCAATATGGTGTTAAGGAAAACAGTCTATATAGACTCTAGCTTTATAGGATAGAAATTACAAACATACACAAAAAGAAACTAGAAATAAGTTACCTAAAGTATGAACATCTTTAGATGACAGGACTACAGAAAATGTGTTTTCTTCCTACTCTTCAAAATGCCCAGCTTTAAGGACTATTATTTTTATAATATAAAAACTTTTTTCCTAATAAAAAGGACATTTTATTGTCATGAATAATTACTATGACTCAATTCAATTTCTCTGCACATTGGCTTAGCAGCAACCACTATCTTGCCTGCAGGGTGGTTCACCTAATCAAAACGTCTTAGAAGCGGAGTTTTCTGGAAATTGAGAGCTTGAATTTTTCTCTTTCATCTTTCACTGGGCTGGTTTCCCGGGAGCAAAATGCTGAAGACCTTTGTTTACCCCGAATGGTGTCTCTCACCAAACTGAAGGATATCACCTAGGCAGGGTGTAGTGCTTTGCAGATATAAAATCCACCAACTAAAGGGACTGGACTCAATGTATTTGAAAGCAACTTGGTGAACTCGTGTTCTGAACCCTGATTGGTGCTCAGCTGGCTTTGTAATGTTGAGGAATTACTTCTCCTCTCTTGGCCTTCATTTATGTGAAAGGGAGAAGGTTTGATCAAATCTGTAAGGTCTTTCCAGCCCTAACAATGTATGAACCCTACTTAGAGAAGTCAACAGTCCAAGCACATCACTCACTGTTTTATAGAAAAGATCCTTTTGGGTGTATGGATATGTGGGAGCATGAGAGGGTAGCCAGGAAAATTTATCCTTAAGAAATCATAGATATGTGAAGCCTGGGTGGCTCAGTCAAACATTTGCCTTCAGCTTAGGTCATGATCTCAGGGTCCTGGGATCTAGCCCCATGTTGGGCTCTTTGCTCAGGGGAGACTCTGCTTCACCCTCTCCCTGCCACTCCCCCTGCTTGTGTTCTGTCTGTGTGTGAAGTAAATAAGATCTTTAATTAAAATATTTTTAAAAAATCCTTGACATGGGGCACCTGCATGGCTCAGTCAGTTAAATGACTGACTCTTGATCTCAGCTCAGGTCTTGATCTCAGGGGTTAGGACTTCAAGCCCCATGGTTCAAGCCCAGCATGGAGCCTACTTAAAAAAAACAAAACAAAACAAAACAAAACATAGGGCTCCTGGGTGGCTCAGTGGGTTAAAGCTTCTGCCTTCAGCCCAGGTCATGATCCCAGAGTCCTGGGATCGAGCTCCAAATTGGGCTCTCTGCTCAGCAGGGAACCTGCTTCCCCTCCTCACTCTCTCTGTCTGCCTCTCTGCCTACTTATGATCTAATAAATAAATAAAATCTTAAAAAAAAATTCATAGACAAAGGGCACAAAGACATGTGCACAGATGTTTTCAGTGTTTATTAAAATGAAAATAGTGAGACAATATAACCTTTCAGCACTAGAGGAAGGATTAAAGAAATTATGGTAGACCAAAAAATGTAATATTTGCTAATCATTCAAAATTATATCTGTACCTATTGACATAGAAAGCTATTCATAATATAATAAGTAGAAAAGCTACTTAAAAATGTATAAAATATACCTCTTTGAAATATATATATCTACACACAGCTCTTGAAAGGTTAATAGTGATTATTTTGTGATGGTGATAAAATTGCTGGTAAGATTTTTCTTTTGATTTGTAATTTTCTATATTAACCATGCCTCATTTATGTAAGTTAAACAAATACACAGGGTTTATCTGTCAAGGTTCTCCAGAGAAACCAAATCAAAAGGATATATAGAGAACCAGTAGGAAAGAATAGATAGGAGGGACGCCTGGGTGGCTCAGTTGGTTAAGCGACTACCTTTGGCACAGGTCATGATCCTGGGGTCCTGGGATCGAGTCCCACATCGGACTCTCTGCTCAGCAGGGAGTCTGCTTCTCCCACTGATCTCTCTCCTCTCATGCTCGCTCTCTCTCAAAATAAATAAATAAAATCATTAAAAAAAATAAGGAAAGAATAGATAGGAGATACACGTATATACAGGAGATATTTATAGGTGTATATGTATGTGTGTGTTTGTATAGAGATCTTTAAGGAATTGGATCGCATAACCGTGGCAAGTCCAAAATCTATAGGGCAGACTGTTAACTCCAATAGGAGTTAATATTGCAGTCTTGAGGCAGAATTTCCTCTCAGGAAAGACCTCGGTTTTGGTCTTAAAGCCTCCAACTGATTGGATGCAACCCACCCATATGGAGGATCTCCTTTAAAGTCAACCAATTGTAGATGTTAACCACATCTACAAAATATCTCCACAGTGACACCTAGATTCATAATTGATTAAATAATTGGGTACAACAGCCCAGCCAAGGGGACATATAAAACCAACCATCACGCAAGAGCATCCTTATCCAGTAATAAAGTGACAAAACAAGTTGGAGAGGTTTTAATTCCCTGGGACCTCAGTGGGCTGGGGAGAGGCAATCTGGTGTGAAGAGAACCCTTGGGAGCCTGGAGGGGTCCCCCTGCATGTGGGTGGTCAGGCAGGTGTGAGTGCAGGGAGGCGGGTGGGGTGGGTGGGTTGGAGGGGAGACAAGAGAGCGGTGGGAGGTGAGGGATGCACGGAAATGGTCCCTCCCTGTGAACTTCAGTTACCAGATTCATCAGGTAATGATGTAAATCAGGGTCATTGATGTGACGTGAGAACGCAAGAAGCAAGGCACAAGGAAACAAAAACAGGAAGTTTAAAGGAGCTCAATGTCCCAGGCTACAGAAAGGATTTCGGGTCAAGTTCCACCAGACTTCCAAGGTGTGCCTGCGACCTGATGACACCCGGTTTTTACCAGTCAACCCTGGATCTAAACGGTTCTGTAGAGTTCCTTTTCTCCCCATGGGGATGCCAATCAAGTGGCATAGACTGCTGTAACATTATGTCTCACCTTTTTTTTTTTTTTTTTTTTTTGAGAGGGAGACAGAGGAGGGAGGGGAAGGAAGAGAATCCTAAACCTACGCCTGGCCCAGTGCAGAGCCCCATATGGAGCCCAATTTCATGAAGCCCTCCTCTTCCCCTATCCCCACATCATCATTCCAGCAGAAACCAAGAGTTAGGCGCTTAACTGACTGAGCCACCCAGGTGCCCCTCATATAGATTTTTAAGTCATTAGCAGTTCTAAAAGGACTAGCTGAATGTTCTTCCCTGCATGAAAGAACTGGCATGATCAACGGGTCCCGGGGTACTTACTGGTTGTTCAGGAACACAGCGAGGCCAAAGAAAGATGTTGGGGAAAGTGAAATTATAGGAGCACCAGGATCACAGGAAAATAACCAAAATAAAATCTGGCTGCTTCAGTTGGGAAAATTACCAGGCAAAACTGGATCATCTTGGTTTCTCAATATTTTTGGCAAACGAGAGAAAGAGGTGGTTTCTTTCCCATTTCCCCAGTCCTGGCAGATGAGATACCAAAAAGGCTTCTCACCCACTGCCCATAGAACAGACTGCTCTGGCCAGTGTGCTCAGATCTCTAGGCCTTTTCAAAAAGCTCAGGTGTTTTTCTCTTCGCTTCACACTGCTTCTAAAATGAGCATGCATTACTTTTATAATCAGGAAGAAAAAAACAATTTACATTTTAAAAAGCTGGCAGCACCCCCCCCCCTCCGCCCCACTTTCAAGATGGTAATTTGAAGACACACTCTGTACCACTTGCCTAATGCAAAAATCCTGTGAAATATTCCAATAACTAGTAACAGAAGGTGATCTATCTGTAGCAGGGCTGGAAAACAGAAAAGGGTACCATTAACAAGCCAGCAGGTCTGGGAATTTCCTAGAACTGAAGCAGATAGGAGCAGGGAGACACACCGGAGAGCATCAACTGGTAACGCTTTTCTGGAGGGGGATTTAACACTTTATTAATTCTAAGTGTGCCCACATATTTGCAGCTACCCAGCCCCTGAGGGTTTATCCTAAAGAAATAATGGGACATATGGACAAAGATGTATATTATAATGATAATTATAGCTTTCACTTTTTAGAATATTTTTTCAAGGCTTATTAAGCTTTACTTCTGTCCTTCAACTATTTCCCCATCCCTATGTACACTCTAAAAGTTGAAATCCATAAAAGCAATTTATTACTATGGTTATACAAATTTTTCCCCATGCTGGGCTGCCTGGTGTCATAGAATTGCATCGATTCCTCTGTGGATTCAATTTTATGATGTCAGACCACTTGAAAGACAGGATCTCTAGCATCGAGGAAAAATAAGATTCTCTATTTTTACACTCCATTAATTCCTTATAATTTTGTCATGTTTTATGTTGGTTTATAGGTTTCTTGTGCAGTTTTAGCCTTTACAATCCCTTACATTTGCTCATTTTATTTTCTTGAATGATCTGCCTCCCCTCCCCCCACCAAACTTTCAGTTTACTCTCCATTTGGTGGACTAACCCTATTTTTCCACCCCTCTGAAGAAGACCTTTGGTCCTTTTCTCCTTTGTGGGTTGAGACTTTCAAAATCCACCACACAGGTATCCCCCAGAACATTCCTGCCCTGCCCATTAGGGTTGGAGTCCACCAATTCAATGTTTTCCCCTTTCCTGGTTTACAGTCTTGTTTTGCTGGAGAACATCCTCATTTCCATCTGAAGTAATAAATACTAGAAATGAGAAAGGAAACACCTCCCAAAGCTGTGGAAATAAAGGAAGATATGGAATGTATATTGTGAGCTTATTTATTAAATTTGAAAAATTCACTGAAATGTATCAATTTAAAAAGTGGAGCCTACCCAAATTGATAAGAAATAGAAAACCTCACTCCATAACCACTTCACTGAATAGTTAAAAATCCTTCTACAAAGAAGCAGTCAGACAGCTTCAGTGGAAAAAAAAATCAACTGCTCATTTAAAAAAATGGGTGAATTTCAGTCTTACCCAAATGCTTCCAAGAAAAAATACTACTACTCCCAATCTATATCTTTTAGGACTGCATAACCTAACCTTGAATGTCAAACCCCAGACAAGAAACGTATGAAAAGGAAAGTTAAAAGCCAATCTCACTCATAAACACTATGGTAAGGATAGCAGCTATTCAACAAAATCCATGCTCCCTTTCCTTCCTGGGCACCGAGATTACCCAATCCGGCTTCCCTTGTTGTTTATGTGGTCAGGGGATGACATTCTAATCAGTGAAATGTGAGCCATGTGTGCAATTTCAGGTCAAGGCTTTGAAGTATCCATAATTTCCCTATACTCCCTCCCCTCTCCCACCCCACAGTGGCTGAAGGCAGAGGATTATAAGGCCGTAGGGGATCTTGGATCCACAAAACAAAGGAGCCTCCTTGCCACCAGCTGGATTGTTACACAAGGAAGAAATGAACTTCAATCATGTTAAACCATGGAAATCTCTGGGTGGGGGGATTGGTAGGGCAGCTAGTATTATCCCTTACCAGAAATTCCTACTTTGAAGTAGGGTGCTGCTATACTAAAACCAAAATGTGTCACCATAGCCCAGCAATTGAGGGGCAAGCTGCAAGAAGACAGATTGCACAGGCCAAACCAACCTTTGGTTAAACCATTGGTGAAAGTCACCTGGAGTAACTTGGAAGACTGATTGAGTGCCCACATGAGCCTCTGGTCCCAAGAAGAACAGCTGGACAAGCCACAGGGCTAGTGTGGATCGGTCTTTATTTGCTGCATTCAGCAAGAACGGTGAAGAAGAGTTGAGCACAGGTGACAAACCTTGGTTTGAGAACAGAGATGAGGAAATAGCACAAAAATTGGGGTTAGAAAAGCTGAACCAAGAATCTAAACTCTAAGAGCGTCACTAGTATACCCAGGTACCTTCATTACTCAGAGGGACTCAGCAGCACAGGAAAATCAGGTGAGTAGTGAGGAATGCCACCACCCACTCCACTGCTCACGGCCACCAGGTGAGTCCCCAGGAAGTTGAAAGACAGGCTGGAGGGTGAGGAAGCAAATAATGCACATTTGAGAATTACATCTAGAACTATGTGGTCTCATACAAGTGGCGAACACCAGAGAGCTGGCTAGTCAAAATAATTTTAGATGTACAAGAAGTGTGAAATAAACACCAGATTTCAAAGACTCAGTAAGAAAAAAAGCTAAAACATCTTAACGAGTTGTTATGTTGGTTACATGTTGAAATGATAATATTTTAGAATTATACCACCAGCAGGAAAAAAAAAATCAGGCCCAGTCTTAAGAAGGCATGACTGCAGGGTCCAGCATCTGCCTTCATCTCCAGTCATGATCCCAGGATCCTGGGATTGAGCCTCACGTAAAGATCTCCACTCAGAGGGGAGTCTCATCTCCCTCTCCCTCTCCCTCACTCTCTCTCAAATAAATAAATAAAATCTTAAAAAAAAATGATAGAAAATAGAACTGTCCTATGACCCAGCAATTGCACTACTGGGTATTTACCCTAAAGATACAAACGTAGTGATCCGAAGGGGCACGTGCACCCAAATGTTTATAGCAGCAATGTCCACAATAGCCAAACTATGGAAAGAACCTAGATGTCCATCAACAGATGAATGGATCAAGAAGATGTGGTATATATACACAATGGAATACTATGCAGCCATCAAAAGAAATGAAACCTTGCCATTTGCGACAACATGGATGGAATTAGAGCGTATCATGCTTAGTGAAATAAGTCAAGCAGAGAAAGACAACTATCATATGATCTCCCTGATATGAGGAAGTGGTGATGCAACATGGGGGCTTAAGTGGGTAGAAGAAGAATCAATGAAACAAGATGGAATTGGGAGGGAGACAAACCATAAGTGACTCTTAATCTCACAAAACAAACTGAGGGTTGCTGGGGGGAGGGGGTTTGGGAGAAGGGGGTGGGATTATGGACATTGGGGAGGGTATGTGCTTTGGTGAGTGCTGTGAAGTGTGTAAACCTGGCGATTCACAGACCTGTACCCCTGGGGATAAAAATATATGTTTATAAAAAAATTAAAAATTAAAAAAAAAAATGATAGAGAAAACGGGGTGCCCAAACACATTTTGCATTTACTCATCAAATTCAAAACAACAGATTTCATAAGAGTACTTTAAGAAGACAATTCCCTATAGTTTGTGATCTAGAGAAGCTGAAATTTTAAAATAAAAGCTGTGTAAATATGATTCCTGGAGAATGCTGTCTGCAGGTAGAGAAGAAGGCTTTTTAGATTGCCTCAAGCTAGGACCCCTTGGTACCCAATTACTTCTAGGAAACAGGCTAATTAAAATACTAACCTATTTTCTGCTGTGCCCTTGGCCTCTGAGCTGGTGGTACAGCCACTTAGGGGAACGTGTATCTTGTTTTTAGAAATACCTCTGTTCCAGAACAGGGTTTCCTGAGAGCCATCTTTGCAGAGTTCTGTGGATCAGGCCTGAAGGAAGATGCATCTTAACAGGTGTACAGCCAAAACGTGGAGCTGTGCAGGATGGACGGACCGCCCTGCCCTGCCCTGACAGGGACCGTGGCTTTGTGCACCCACCTGGACTCCTGCTGGCCGTCTCCTCACAGAGCCCAGGAGCCATGACCTGCTCCTTCCTGTGAGGCTTAACATCAGCCAGGAGGCCCTACTATAAGCATTGAAGTGGTAAAAGGCTTCACAAGGAAGGCCTGTGATCTGTTGTTCTTAAAGAGCCTGAGTTTTTTTCCCAAAGACATGGAGTTGTTGTAGCAAAGTATTCTTGAATGGAAATGTCTGTCACATATTTTAGAATTTTCCATGACATAACTTGCTTTTCCTTGGTTGGTTGCTGCTAGTCTGAGCTGACAGTGCCTGTTTCTCTGGCCAGCCGGCATCTTGTAGGCTACCTCTTTCCTGAGGCACAGGTGTGGACACTTTGGAGGGTCCTGTAGGGCTCAGCAGGTGTCTTCTGGAGTACCTTGTATTTTCCGTTTTCTCGTGCCTGTTGCTGAGGTACATCTTGCAATCATGGGAACCACAGGGCCGATCCAGCCACAACGTTGGCTCCAAACAGGAAAATGTGTGTAAGGGCTCATCATAAAAGGATTATTTTTTTTTTTGATGTGTCATTAAAAGTCAGCACCTATTGGACATTGCAAATGTGCCACATAGCAATAAGCGGAAGAAAAGTAGTTGCTAAGTGTGAGGCATTATTATTATTCCTGCACTGGGGTGTTATACTTTTAGAATTTGAATTCAAAACTTTCAATAACAAAAATATAATAATATTCCTTTGTAGGCTTGGTCTTGAGGACCAGTTTATCCTGAAGTCCTGGCGGAGAGTCCTGCCGCACCAATATGGTGGAACAGCCTTGTTTGCATTCTGGGGCTGTCCCTCTGGAGATGCTAATGCCGGTGCCCCCTCAGATACAGGCCATCAGCATGGTTCAGCCCCCTACATTCTCAAACCTATTGACCATAGATGGAGATAGTTTGACATATCTACTGTAGTTTTGAAAATGTACCTCAGACATTTGATGACCCTACGCCAGTTTTAGTTGTAGACTTTCGCCTGAAGGTTTGAACAAGAGATTAACTCAGAACCAGAGAATGTCTATCAACTTATGTAACTTCACTAGTGAAAAAACACTAGGATATTCACTGAGTTAATTAGAAAATTGACTATTTTTCAATCTTTCTCTAGATTGTTTTAAAATTGAGTTATAACGTAGTTTTAGATATACAACATTTAACAATTCAATACTTGTATTTATTGCAAATAATCACCACAGTAAGTCATTAGCATCTGTCACCATACATATTTAATACGTTTTTTTCTTATGATGAGAACCTTTAAGATTTGCTCTAGCAACTTTCAAATATGCCATACAGTATTAATAACTAGAGTTTCCCTGCTGTACATTACATCCTCATGACACTTATTTTCAAATAGCAAGTTGTACCCTTGGAGTCCCTTCACCTATTTCTCCCAGCCTCCACCCTTCACTTCTGGCAACCACTAATCTATTCTCCATGACTATGGGCTTGTTGTTTTGTTTTATTTTGTTTTGTTTTTTAATTCCACATGTAAGTGAGATCATAGGGTACTTATCTTTGTCTGATTTATTTCACTTAGCATGATACCCTCATGGTCCATCCATATTGTAGCAAATGGCAAGATTTCATTCTTTTATGGCTGAATAACATTTCAGAGTGTGTGTGTGTGTATACCACATCTACTTTATCCTTTCTTTTTTTTTTTTTAAGACTTGATTTATTTATTTGACAGACAGAGATCACAAGTAGGCAGAGAGGCAGGTGGAGGAGGGAGGGAAGCAGGCTCCCTGCTGAGCAGAGAGCCCGATGCGGGACTCGATCCCAGGACCCTGAGATCATGACCTGAGCCAAAGGCAGAGGGTTAACCCACTGAGCCACCCAGGCGCCCCTACTTTATCCTTTCACCCATTGATGGACACATAGGTTGTTTCCATATCTGGGCTATTATAAACATGCTGCAGTGAACATGGGAGTTACAAATATTTCTTCAAGTTAGGGTTTTCATTTCCTTTGGATAAATACCCAGAAATGGAATTGCTGGATTCTATGGTGACCTATTTCTAATTTTTTGAGAAACTGCCATACTGTCTTCCACAGTGGCTGCACCAATTTACATCCCTGCCAACAGTGTATGAGTTTTCTCTTTTCTCCACCTTCTTGCCAGCACTTTTTATTTCTTGTCTTTTTGATACTAGCCATTCTGACAGGTGTGAGGTGATATTTCATTGTGGTTCTGATTTGCATTTCCCTGATGATTAGTGATGTTGAAGATCTTTTCATGTGTGATTTTTTAATTAAATTTTTATTTTGGAATAAATTTTCACTTTACAGAAAAGTTGCAAAGATAGTTCCGAGTTCTTTAAACCCTTCACCCAAGTTCCTCTAACATTAACATCTTACATAACCATGGTACATTTGTCAAAACTAAGAAATTAACACCTAGTACAAAGCTATTGAACTACAGACACTGTGTGAATCTCAGTCGTTTTCCCATTAAGGTCCCTCCTCTGTCTCACGATCTGATCCAGGATTCTGATTTGAATTTTATCACCCTTTTTTTTTTTAAGGCAATTCAATTTATTTAATTTTTTAAATTTAATTAGCCAGCATATATTAGTACAACATTAGTTTCAGATGTAGATTTCAATAATTCGTCAGTTGCATATCACACCCAGTGGTCATTACATCACATGCCTCTTTAGTCTTCTCTGGTCTGTGACAGTTTTTCATGACCTTGAAAGTTCAAGTTTATCGTAGAAGTCCCTCAAGTTGGATTTGTCTGATGTTTTCTCATTATTAGACTAGGGTTATGGATTTGGCAAGAATGCCACTGGGATAAAGGGCCATTCTCATCATTTCATGGCAAAGAATACACATCAACATAATTTATCACTGGTGGTGTTAACCTTGGTCGTTTAATTAAGGCCATGCCTGCCAGGTTTCTGTGCTATCAAGTTACTAATTTTTCCTCTTCCATCCTCTATTTTTTGGAAGTGAGTCACTAAGCCCACACTCAAGAGTGTATGGGAATTAAGCTCCATTCCTGGAGAGGGGAGAATCCATGTATATAATTTGGTATTATTCTCTTTACAGATGGTTTTTCCCTTCTCGCCCATTTATTTATTCAATCACTTATGTCCGTACGGATTAATGGACAGTTATTTTATTTTTTCGGTTATAATCCATTACTGTTATCATTTCTTTTGTTCAATATTTTCTAGCTTTGGCCTTTGGGAGTTCTTTCAGTTGGCTCCTGTGTCCCGTTGACATTCCCCCATCCTTCCTCCCTTCCTTCTTGACTATTTTTTTTTCTCTCCACCTCCCCTCCATTTCTGTTTCTCTTTCTCTCTCCCTCCATCTCTCTTCCTTCTTATTTCCTGACTCTCTTATTTATTTAGTGAGGACTTCCTTATTTCCCTTCTTCAAGATATTCCAAGATCAGCTCAGTTCTCTGCTCAGTTCTCTCAGCAGTAATTTTAATATTAAGATTTTAAATACACGGAGAGCAGGATACAAAGCAGCCATAGTTCACAATATTGATACTGACTAATTTGGAGGAGATCCGTATAATGTGGTTTGGGGACGGAAAGGTGATATTCCATCTGCCTTTATTGGAAAAGTATCCGATAACTCTCTAAAAGATGAATTCACATATGAAGAAAGAGGTGACATTATCTCAGTTCCAGAATTAAGCTGACTTCTGGAATTCTACCTTCTTTTTCATATCAGACATTTATCTCATCATGACACTCATCTTTATAGTTACACAATTTTTCCTGGATGGACATCCAACTAGAAGAAATATTTTATAAAGTTCATCTTAAGAAACTTTGTCTTTCATTTCCAGGAAGGAGATAAGTATAATGCATGTGCCATCTGCTTAGATAAATGTTGAAATGGGACCAGCTCAGCAACCTTCTCAATATCCATGTTTATCATGTAAACATGCAGTTTGGTTAAACACATCCAAAAACAATTTGTCTCATCTGTGAACAAACAAAAAAAAGTGTGCCTTCTCAGGAGAACTGACTCTGACACAGAGTGGTCATGAACTTTCCAAGCATACCTCATTGACCTTTAGCTTGGGTCAAAACCTAGCTGTCGTGGGCTGAATAGTGTCTTCCCCAAACCTACATGTTGAAGTCCTAACCCCATTCCCTTAGAATATGACTGTATTTGGAGATGGGGCCTTTAAAGGTATAATTAAGGTGAAATGAGGTCATTGGAGTGGATCCTAATCTAAGACTGGTACCTTTATAAGAGAAGATTAGGATACAGACACACACAGAGGGAAGACCAACTGAAGGCACAGGGAGAAGATGACCATTTACAAGCTGAGGAGAAAAGCCTCAGGTGAAACTAACCCTGATTTTGTACTTTCAGCTTCCAGAATTGTGAGAAAATAAGTTCCTGTTGTTGAAGCCACCCGGTCTATTGTACTTTATAAGGGCAGCCCAGGAAAACTAATACACTTGTCACTTGGGGCTCTGTGGGAATCCTGCTCTTAACAGAACATGACAGCATCTTCAGTCTGTGAAAAAGATGACTTGTAGAATTCCAACAGTAGACACAACACAAAAGTAATGAACTCAATGTCATGGTCTAACCACAGCCCACTGGGGGAACAAGATGACAGTGTAGCAAACACTGACCTACAGAGGCTGATCAACTTGTCTCCCTTTAAAATGTTATTTAGGAATATTATTTGATTTTTCCCCCATTCAAGTGTTTCTATAAAATAACTTATGTTATCATTCTATAGTTTAACCAGATTATTGAAAGGGGAGCTTTGATTAGGTTTTGACAGTAAGACTATGCCTCATTTCACTATTAAGTATATATTTTTTTTAAATAGACTTTATTTTTTAGAGCAGTTTTAGGTTCACAGGAAAACTGAGTAAAAAGTACAGAGATTTCCCACATCCCTCTGCCCCACCCATGCATATCCTCCCCTATTATGAACATCTCCTCCACCAAAGTGGTACATTTATTACAGCTGATGGACCTACATTGACACACATAATCCACATTAATCACCCAAAGTCCACAGTTT
Source organism: Mustela nigripes (assembly GCF_022355385.1). Taxonomy (NCBI): domain Eukaryota; kingdom Metazoa; phylum Chordata; class Mammalia; order Carnivora; family Mustelidae; genus Mustela; species Mustela nigripes. Next base: position 120,761,048 of record NC_081557.1, on the reverse strand, counting down.
ATGTTGGGATTCACTCTTGGTGTTGTACATCTTATAAGTTTGGACCACCATGTGCAATGATGTAAATCCATCATTATAATACCATATAAAATAGTTTCATTGCCCTGAAAATCTTCCGTATTTCACCCATTCATCCTTCCTTCCTCCCTTCTAATCCTTGGCAACCCACTGATCTTCTTATCATCTCCATAGCTTTGCCTTTCCAAAATGCCGCTTAGTTGGAATCGTAGTATGTAGACTTTTCAGGTTGGCTTCTTTCAGTGATATACATTTAAAATTTCCTCCATATCTATTCATGGTTAAATAGCTCATTTCTTTTTAGCACTGAATAATATTCCGCTGTCTAGATGTACCACAGTTTTATTTCTCTGTTCACTGATTAAAGGACATCTTGGTTGCTTTCAAGTTTTGGCAGCTGTAAATAAAGCTGTTTTACACATATGTGTGCAGATATCTGTATAGACATGAGTTTTTAGCTCCTCTGGGTAAATACAAAAGAGTGTGATTGCTGTGTATCATATGAGACTATGTTTAGTTTTGTAAGAAACTTCTAAACTGTACTAAGTATAATTTAAAGATACAGTCAAATAAAATTCTCTTTTGAAGTGAAATACAGCCAAAATGTGTTTGTAAATGCCTAGTAGAGCTAGTATATATAAGACCTAGATCGGGGCGCCTGGGTGGCTCAGTGGGTTGAGCCGCTGCCTTCGGCTTGGGTCATGATCTCAGGGTCCTGGGATTGAGCCCCGCGTCAGGCTCTCTGCTCTGCGGGGAGCCTGCTTCCTCCTCTCTGCCTGCCTCTCTGCCTACTTGTGATCTCTGTCTGTCAAATAAATAAATAAATAATCTTTAAAAAAAAAAAAAAAGACCTAGATCAGAGTACACAGAGGTGTTTTCCATATGGACCCATTCAGTTTCCACTATGCATGGCCTAAGCCAACTCCCAACAGAAAAAACAAAACAAAACAAAAACAAAACAAAACATGGATTCACTGACCTGGAAACTGTTTGTTCCTGGATTTCCTGAAATTGCCATTATTCAGGAGAGAAGACAAACTAATTTAGTATTTAGTATTACTATTTAGTATTCAATAGAACACTACAAAGAAAAAGAAATATACTCAACAAGTATCTTCCTCTTTTCTGTTCCCAAAGTAAGAACAGTCTGTGTTGGTACAGATCTTGAAATGGTAATTTAAAGAAGGTTTCAAGCATTGTTATGCATGAGTTTGATCCAGCAGCTAAGTAAATACACTCTGGCCTTTATCTCCTAAACTTTCAGTACCCTTAAGCATTTTGTGGGTATCATCAAAGTGCAAGATGGAAACACCATGGGGAAATTCAGAACTTCAGCAACTGTCCAGTGGATACCCCCTACTAAAGCATATGGGTCCCTCAGCTATAACTGTGTACAGGCAAATTGTACATGGAGATTAACAGATGTGAAAAGGTGTGTTTATGCTTAACAGAACTCAGGATGTATCTAAACAAATTATCAAAAACTGAATTGTTATGCAAAATTGTAACTGTGCAAGCTCTATATACGTTTTACCAAATACCAAGAATTTTAATATAGCTGTGTTTGAGGCTACATAATAAATGCATGTTTTTCACTTTCGGTGGAAGTTTAAATTTTTCAAATTTAGTAAAATGTCAGATTCATTCTTATCTCCCATAAGCTCTTACTATGATAGTGATAATTGGCTTCTGCCCATTTGAGCTGAATGTTGAGTTTTTGCCCTTAGCTATTTGGAGATCAACCAAAATGAATCTTCAGTGCACCTCAGTAAAGTCCACTTAAAGCACCCATTCTCCTGCAGTGTTAATTTAAAGAAACTGGGACTTTCATTTCTATGTCAGTTCAACACCATAGATCAGGTTATGAACAGCCAGAGATGCTGTAAAGAGCCCAAATGCACAGAGTTCTAGCTTCTGTTATCTCTGTGGTGCCCACAGAGAACAGGGTTTATGGGGGCCTCGCCAGGAACAGGCCAGTTTTTCCTCTCTCCCCTGCACCAGTGAGGCATGTAGGAAAGTGCCTGCAACCCTACAGAGACCGATGCTGGACTTTAGAGACCCAGACACACAAACAGAAAATAAACTCTCTCCATAGTAGCAAGCAGAAATCGATCTTACTCACTGAGAGAGAGCTTCAGGGGGCCCAACGGACTCTCCTTAGGTACTTTCGAAGTTCCTGAAATTGGATGATTTTGCTTCTCACCTTGTGGTCATGCAATTTCCTCCACAAAATAAAACCAAGAATAAATAGGGTATAGAAACCAATAGAAACTTCTGTGTCTCTTCTCAGGTAAGAATAAAACTTTATCAAGGTGAAAGAAATTGTATGAGTCATCATTTGGCAGGATGAGAGGTGATGTTGTTAATAAATATATATATTTTTAAATTGTCCTACTATTACTTTAACCTGTGAGCCTTTGCTTTGCAAGCCAGGAAATTCCCGACTGATATCCCAAAGGGAAAGGAGTGATGGAGAAACTGGAGGGAAATTTAGGTTTACAAAATCCCAGTTAAATTCCACATACACTGAAAGTTATGCAAAACTCTGCCCCTTCTAAAACAATAAAAACTGGACAAAATACGTGAAAAAAAATTTTCAAGACAGTGGACCTCAGGAAAGGAGTGATCCCCAAGAGAGGAAACAGGTGACCCCATGACTGCCCCAGGTAAAGCCTTGGGATAGTTTCTGAGACATGGTGCAAGGTGGGGGATCAGGTGAAACCCAGAAGGCTTCCTAAATTGGAAAGCCGGACCTGAGAATCTAGAGAGATCAGGAGGTTAGAGTTTGCAGGACATTGAGCTGTACAGGAAGGGCACTCCTGGAGCCCTGCAGAGGGTCTCCCTCAGTATTCAGCTGAGTGCGGACAGTGCACACAAGTGAGGAGACTCCTCAGGCTACCTGACAGTTTGAGAGCAAACCCTGCCTAATGATTACAGTCTGCTGGGAATAGAGCCTGGGATTAATACCAAAGCTTGATAGTAATAATTTCAGATAATTTCAAAGCAGTACCCCTTTTTAATCAAAAACTTTATATGGATATGTGCCCCCCAAAGGAAGAATACATGGCCTGGTGACATCACTAATCATCACATCCACTGACCCACATAGGAAATTTGTGCTTCCTGTCCTTGAAACTCCAGGCTCTGCAACTCAAGCTTCCCAAAGGGAGAACACCTTTTCCAGGAGACATAACAAAATTCCCCTTAGGCTTAAGCTGTGACTACCACCTGTGTCCTTCAATTCCTTGAGCCAAGGGACCACAATGGAAGGAGAGACACCAGCCTGTCAGGGTTAATTTTTTTTTTTGAGGTACAATTGACATACAACATTACATTGATTTCAGGTGTACAATGTAATGATTCTATATCTGTTTATGCTACAAAGTGATCATCAAAATAAGCCTAGCTACCATCCATCATCATCATACAAAGTCACAAAATTTTTTCTTGTGATGAGAACTTTTAAGATTTACTCTCCTGGTAGCTTTCAAATATGCAATACAATATTATTGACTACACTGACCATACTGTATATTACATCTCCGAGACTTATTTATTCTGTAAACGAAAGTTTGTATCTCTTGACTTTCCTCACCCATTTCACATAGTCCCTAGCCCCCACGGTCCCCTTTGCCAATCACCATTCTGTTCTCTGTGCTTAGGAGTTTTATTTTGATTTCTCATTTGTTTTTCAGATTCTACATGAAAGTGAGATCATACAGTATTTTTCCTTCCCCGTTTATTTTATTTCACTTAGCATAATAGCCTCTAGGTTTATCCATGTTGTTCCAAATGGCAAGGTGTCATTTTCTATGGCTAAATAGTATTCCATTGTCCATATTCCACATATTTATCCAGTCATTCATCAATGAACAATTAGGTTGTTTCCATTTATTGGCTATTATAAATAATGCTGCAGTGATGATAGGTGTTCATGCATCTTTTTGAATTAGTATTTTCATTTTCTTTGGACAAGTACTCAGAAATGGAATTGCTGAATCGTATGCTAGTTTTACTCCTAATTTTTTATTTTCCATGGTGGCTCCATCAATTTACATTTCCACCAACAGGGCACATGGGTTCCCTTTTCTCCACATCCTCACCAACACTTGTTATTTCTTATGTTTTTTATACTAGCCATTTTAATAGGTGCAAAGCAATACCTCATTGTGGATTTGATTTACATTTCCCTGATGATTAGTGATGTTTGCATCTTTTTATGTGCATGTTTGTAATTTTTGTGCCTTCTTTAGAAAAATGTCTATTCAGGCTGCTAGTGAAGATGGCAGAGAACTAGGAGGCGGCGCCATTTCAACCTGTACCCTAAAGTGAGTTGATTACCTACCAAACAACTCTGATTACCCATGAAATCAGCCTGAGATTAGAATTATAGACGTCTGGATCTCTAATAGGGCAGAAGACGCCAGTGGGCAGGTAAAGTGGAGTGGGAACGTCGGACTGATATCGGAAGATAAACAAAAGGGGGAGAGAGCCACCAGAAGTGACCCATTGGAAAATAATACCCCAATACGAGAGTATTGGGGACCAGCATTAACTTGGAGTCTGGTTGAAAGCACTCAAAAAGAGCAAAGGATCATGGGGGGGAAATTGTGGGAATTGGGGCGGCTGGGGACAGGGGCTTAAGTTCCCGGACCAAGGATAGCCACCACTGGTGCTGAGCCAGAGAGAGTGTGGTGAAGAAACCAGGTCTTGGTCCCTGAGCCACGAGCGCGCCTGAGAACAGCTGGGTGGCGGCTCCCATGAGGGGCTGTGAGCCTCGCCAGCCAGCAGAACCACACACAGCCTCTTTGCAACTCTCCACGTGCAGGCTGCGCCCTGCTATCAGAGTCTGAGTCGCGCCCCACACCCTCCCCTGAGAGAGGTGTGCTCAGGCCCCAGCCCGGCACTCTCAGACCCAGAAGTCTGAACACTCCCAGCCTGGGCCAGTGGGAAAATCTCAGTGTGCTATGGCTGCTTGGGACCTCTCTGGCAGTCTGGAGCTCCCAGACAGCCACCACTGTCCTGGTTTTGGGTACAAGCAGAAGCTCCTGCGTCCTCAGGGATGGCGATTGGGAACGTGCTCTGCCAGTGGCCGAGAGGGAATTTATGTGCTCTGCAGCACCCAGAGGGGAACAGACTGAGGCTTCTCCCTGAAAGGGAGGTCTGGGTGCAGTTTGCTTTCCTCTAAATCTTTAAAAAACCATCAAAAATTGTCAAGGCGAGAGAAAACAAATGAACAAACAAACAAAAAAACCTCCAGAGAACAAAAGTCTGAAAAACCGGTTTCCTCAGAGCCCACCGCCTGAGGAGGGCGGGAGGACTTAACTCAGGAAACAGCCTGAAAACCCACGCTGCAGGCCCCTCCCCAAGAAAGCCAAGGGCGGGTGGGGGGGTGGGGGGGGACAGGAGAACAACCACCACTACTTCATAGATACAACTTTTATTTTTAATTCATTCCCACTATTCTGCTTAATTTTTTTAATAGATAATTTTTTAACCTATTTATCATCACAGTGAGATGTCCAGTACATCAAATTCCATAATAACCTTTTAACCTGAGCTTTTTGATACATAAACCCGTGGTTTTTTGTTTTTTGGGTTTTTTTTGCTTTTCTATTTTTTAATTTTTTTACATTTTAGTTTAGTTTAATTTAGTTTATTCTTTTTTTAATTTTTATTTTTTAATATTCATATAGAGTTAAAATTCAAGGTAATCCCCTTTCCCCAATCAACGCTACTCCTATAGGTAAACCAATTTTTAATCCCCCTTTATCTTAGGAAAGTTGAGTCCTTTAACAAAGATATCAAGATACGTCCAGGAAGAATCAAAATAACCTTCCTCGCCCACACTGAGAATTTATAACCACTCTCCCATCTTTTTCTTCCGCCAGTATTTCTGTGTATTTGTGTTTGTCCTGGTAGTATATAAATCTTATACTTGGAGTTCTTTTTGATGAGGTTCTTTTTTTGTTTTGCTTTTATATATATATTTTTTTCTCTTGTCATCTACTTTTATTACTCTTTTTGTTTGTCTGTTTTTGTTTGTATACTTCATAAATCTTACCTTGGGGCCCATTTGGGCTGGGCCTTCTCTTTTATTTTGTCTTTCTTTTTTTTCCTGTCTCTCTCTCTCTCTTTTTTTTTTTCATTTTTTATTCTTTCTTTTTTCCTTTTTTCTTTTTTTATTCTTTATTTCCCCCCCCCCATTTGGGTGGGGATTCTTGATGGCTCAGAAGTGTTCCAAGGGTGCACCTTGACTGCACCACGGTTGATACATCCAGCTACATCTGTTCAGCCATCTCTCACCAAAATGACTAGGAGGAGGAATGCCAAGCAGAAGAAAAATTCAGAGGCTGTGCCTTCTGCAACAGAGCTAATGGCTATCAACATAGACAGTATGTCGGAAAGGGAATTCAGGCTAACAATTATCCAGGCAATAGCTAGGTTGGAGAAAGCCATGGATGACAAAATAGAATTGATTAGGGCAGAACTGAAAACCGCCAGGGATAATGTTCACAATGTTCTCAATGAGTTCCAGTCTAATCTAAATTCTCTAAAAGCTAGGGTCACTGAGACAGAAGATAGAATTAGTGATCTGGAGGACAAACAGATAGAGGGAAAGGATCAGGAGAAAGCCTGGAACAAACAGCTTAGAAGCCACGAAAACAGGATTAAATGATTAAGGAAAATAAATGATGCCATGAAACATTCCAATGTCAGAATTATTGGAATCCCTGAGGGGAAGGAGAAAGAAAGAAGACTAGAAGATATAGTGGAAAAAATTCTCCATGAAAATTTTCCCAAACTCATGAATGGAACCAGAGTTCATGTACTAGAGGCAGAACGGTCTCCTCCCAAGATTATAGAATCTCAAAAATCCTCGAGACACCTGATAGTGAAAATGAGGAATCATAATTGTAGACAGGCTCTCTTGAAGGCAGCTAGGACAAAGAAGCTCCTTACATACAGAGGAAAGCCCATCAGAATAACGTCAGACCTGTCCACAGAAACCTGGCAAGCCAGAAAGGTTTGGTAAGATATATTCAGGGCACTAAATGAGAAGAACATGCAGCCAAGATAATTTATCCAGCAAGACTAACATTCAAAGTGAATGGAGAGATAAAGAGTTTCCAAGATCGGCAAGGCTTAAAAGAGTAGGCAACCACCAAGTTGACAATGAAGGAAATATTAAGGGGGAGTTCTAGAAAAGAGGAAAAATCCTAAGAATATCAATGAACAGAAATATGGAGACAATCTACAGAAATAAAGACTTCAAAGGTAACAAGAGATGTTAATAAAAACGTATCTATCAATAATCACTGTCAATATGAATGGTCTAAATGCGCCCATAAAATGACACAGGGTTGCAGATTGGATAAAATGACAGGACCCATCCATAGTTGTCTACAAGAGACTCATTTCAAACCTAAGGATACACCCAGACTGAAAGTGAAGGGATGGAGAAGCATCTTTTATGCCAATGGGCCTCAAAAGAAGGCTGGGGTAGCAATTCTCATATCAGATAAATTAGATTTTAAACTAAAGACTGTGGTCAGAGATACAGAATGACACTACATAATTCTTAAAGGGACTATTTACCAAGATGATCTAACAATTGTAAATATCTATGCCCCCACTATGGGAGTAGCCAATTACATAAGAAAACTATTAATCAAGATAAAAAGTCATACTGATATGAATACATTAATAGTAGGAGATCTTAACATGCCTCTCTCAGTAATAGAGATAATCCAAGCAGAAATCAATAAAGAAACAAGAGCATTGAATGACACATTGGACCAGATGGACCTCATAGATATATACAGAACATTCCCCTAAAACAACAGAATACTCATTCTTCTCAAGTGCACATGGAGCCTTCTCCAGAATAGACCACATCCTGGGTCACAAATCAGAGCTCAACCAATACCAAAAGACTGAGATTATTCCCTCCAGATTCTCAGATCGGAATGCTTTGAAACTGGAGCTCAATCACAAGGAAAAGTTTGGAAGGAACTCAAACACCTGGAAGCTATAGACCACCTTGCTTAAGAATGCTTGGATCAACCAGGAGATCAAAGAAGAATTTAAACAATTCATGGAAACCAATGAGAATGAAGACACTTCAGTCCAAAACCTATGGGATACAGCAAAGGCGGTCCTAAGGGGGAAATACATAGCCATCCAAGCCTCCCTGAAAAAAAAAAAAAAATAGAAAAATCCAGAATACACCAGCTGTCTCTACACCTTAAAGAACTGGAGAATCAACAACAAATTAAACCAACTCCATACATAAGGGAAATAATCAAGATTAGAGCAGAGATCAATGAGGTAGAAACTAGAGATACAGTAGAACATATCAATGAAACTAGAAGCTGGTTTTTTGAAAAAATCAATAAGATCAATAAACCATTGGTGACACTAATCCAAAAGAAAAGAGAGAAAGCTCAAATAAATAAAATTATGAATGAAAATGGAGAGATCACAACTAACACCAAGGAAATAGAAACAATCATCAGAAGTTATTATCAACAGTTATATGCCAATAAATTTAGCAACCTAGATGAAATGGATGCATTCCTGGAAAACTATAAACTCCCAAAATTGAACCAGGAAGAAATTGACAACCTAAATAGACTGATACCGAGTAACAAGATTGAAGCAGTGATCAAAAACCTCCCAAAAAACAAGAGCCCAAGGCATGACAGATTCCCTGGGGAATTCTACCAAACTTTCAAAGAAGAAATAACACCTATTCTCCTGAAGCTGTTTCCAAAAATTGAAGCAGAAGGAAAACTTCCAGACTCTTTCTATGAAGCCAGCATTACCCTGATCCCCAAACCAGGCAAAGACCACACCAAAAAGGAGAAATTCAGACTAATATCACTGATGAATATGGATGCTAAGATTCTCAACAAGATCCTAGCAAATAGGATCCAACAGCACATTAAAAAGATTATCCACCATGACCAAGTGGGATTCATCCCTGGGTTACAAGGATGGTTCAACATTCGCAAATCAATCAATGTGATAGAACAGATCAATAAGAGAAGAGAGAACCACATGGTCCTCTCAATTGATGCAGAAAAAGCAATTGACAAAATCCAGCATCCACTCCTGATTAAAACACTTCAAAGTATAGGAATAGAGGGAACATTCCTGAACTTCATAAAATATATCTATGAAAAACTCACAGCAAATATTATCCTCCATGGGAAAAAGCTCACAGCCTTCCCATTGAGATGAGGAACACAAGGATGCCCACTCTCACCACTCTTGTTCAACATAGTATTAGAAGTCCTAGAAACAGCAATCATACAACAAAGAGAAATAAAAGGTATCCAATTTGGTAATGAAAAAGTCAAACTCTCTCTTTTCACAGATGACATGATACTTTATATGGGAAACCCAAAGACTCCACCCCCCAAACTACTAGAACTCATACAGCAATTCAGTAATGTGGCAGGATACAAAGCCAATGTACAGAAATCAGTTACTTTCTTTTACACTAACAATGAAAATACAGAATGGAAATTAGAGAATCAATTCCATTTACTATAGCACCAAGAACCATAAGATACCTGGGAATAAACCTAACCAAAGAAGTAAAGGATCTGTACTTGAGGAACTACAGAACACTCATGAAAGAAATTGAAGAAGACACAAAAAGATGGAAGACCATTCCATGCTCTTGGATCAGAAGAATAAACATTGTTAAAATGTCTATACTGCCTAGAGCAATCTATACCTTTAATGCCATTCTGATCAAAATTCCACCGGTATTTTTCAAAGAGCTAAAGCAAATAATCCTAAAATTTGTATGGAACCAGAAGAGACCCTTAATTGCTAAGGAAATGTTGAAAAAGAAAAACAAAACTGGGAGCATCATGTTACCTGATTTCAAGCTTTACTACAAAGCTGTGATCACCAAGACAGCATGGTACTGGCATAAAAACAGACACATAGACCGGTGGAACAGAGTAGAGAGCCCTGATATGGACCCTAAATTCTATGGTCAAATAATCTTAGACAAAGCAGGAAAAAATATACAGTGGGAAAAAGACAGTCTCTTCAATAAATGGTGCTGGGAAAACTGGGCAGCTATATGTAGAAGAATGAAACTCGACCATTCTCTTACACCATACACAAAGATAAACCCAAAATGGATAAAAGACCTCAACGTGAGACAGGAATCCTCAGAATTCTAGAGGAGAATATAGGCAGTAACCTCTTCGATATCAGCCACAGCAACTTCTTTCAAGATATGTCTCCAAAGGCAAAGGAAACAAAAGCAAAGATGAACTTTTGGGACTTCATCAAGATCAAAAGTTTCTGCACAGCAAATGAAACAGTCAAAAAAACAAAGAGGAACTCACAAAATGGGAGAAGATATTTGCAAATGACAGTACAGACAAAAGGTTGATATCTAGGATCTATAAAGAACTTCTCAAACTCAACACACACAAAACAGATAATCATGTCAAAAAATGGGCAGAAGACATGAACAGACACTTCTCCAATGAAGACATACAAATGGCTATCAGACACATGAAAAAATGTTCATCATCACTAGCCCTCAGGGAGATACAAATTAAAACCACATTGAGATACCACCTTATCCCAGTTAGAATGGCCAAAATTAACAAGACAAGAAACAACGTGTGTTGGAGAGGATGTGGAGAAAGGGGAACCCTTTTACACTGTTGGTGGGAATGCAAGTTGGTTCAGCCACTTTGGAGAACAGTGTGGAGATTCCTTAAGAAATTAAAAATAGAGCTTCCCTATGACTCTGCAATTGCACTACTGGGTATTTACCCCAATGTTGGAGGCTACGGCATGGTTGGAATCGAGGATCAAACCAGGCCCTGACTTGTATCTCCTTCAAAGTCCAGACACCTTGACAAGGTTAAGGACGGGAAAGTTGAGTAACACTGAGAAAAGGGTCTATGTGTAGTGCACTCGCCTATGTGACTTTCCACACACTCTCTCTACAGAAGGGAACAATGTGGTCAGGGTCATGAATTCTTAGTTGGTCCTTGTTGTTCTGTACCTTCCATAACCAACTCCCTGGTTGATTGTCTTGCTAATGGCTTTAGCCGAAACTACCTGGTATCATGAGGTTTGCTTGTAGTTAATGTAAACTTGTTACAGAAACTTGCGGTCATCTGACTAGGTACTGATGTATTACTCCTCCTATTCTTGTCTGCCTTATAAATGATTGTAAGATGTGGAATAAAATTGGCACTGTTGGACATCATCTTCAGTGTCCCTCCTGCCCCCATCTCTTTGTCTCTTAATTTCTTTTCACCATCCTCTTAGCCCTCACATTTTCCTGGTCGATTTGTCGTGCTGGCCATGACACCCCAAAGATACAGATGTAGTGAAAATAAAGGCCATCTGTACCCCAATGTTTATAGCAGCAATGGCCACGGTCGCCAAACTGTGGAAAGAACCAAGATGCCCTTCAACGGACGAATGGATAAGGAAGATGTGGTCCATATACACTATGGAGTATTATGCCTCCATCAGAAAGGATGAATACCCAACTTTTGTAGCAACATGGACGGGACTGGAAGAGATTATGCTGAGTGAAATAAGTCAAGCAGAGAGTCAATTATCATATGGTTTCACTTATATGTGGAGCATAACAAATAACATGGAGGACATGGGGAGATGGAGAGGAGAGGGGAGTTGAGGGAAATTGGAAGGGGAGATGAACCATGAGAGACTATGGACTCTGAAAAACAACCTGAGGGTTTTGAAGGGGTGGGGGGTGGGAGGTTGGGGGACCCAGGTGGTGGGTATTATGGAGGGCATGTATTGCATGGAACACTGGGTGTGGTGCATAAACAATAAATTCTGTTACGCTGAAAAGAAATAAATTTTTTTAAAAAAGAAAGAAAAAAAGAAAAATACTATTCAGATCCTCCGCATAATTTAAATTGTTTGGGGTTGTTCGGGGTTTTTTGCTATTGAGTTGTATGAGTTCCTTATACTCTTTGGATATTAACTCTTTATCAGATATATTATTTGCCAGTAACTTCTTCTTTTTTTTTTTTTTTGCCAGTAACTTCTCCCAATCAGTAGGTTGACTTTTCATTTTATTGATGGTTTCTTTTTCTGTGCAGAAGATTTTTAGTCTGATAAAGCTATACTTTTTCACAGCTGATCCTTGAACAATGTGGAGGTTGGGGCACTTATTTCACTTATTTCTACACAGTACAAAATCATGTATAACTTTTGGCCCCCCAGAACATAACTACTAATAGCCCACTGTTGACTGGAATTCTTACTGATAACATGAACAGCCAATAATACTTATTTTGTGTGTTTGTACATATAGTACATATATTCTGTATTCTTACAATAAAGCTAGAGAAAAGAAAATATTAAGAACATAATAAGAGAAAATGCATTTACAGTATTGTACTGCATTTATTGAAAAAATCAAGATGTAAGTGGACCTACATTGTTTAGTCTGCTTTTTTTCAGTCTTTTGCTTTTTTTCTTTGCTTTTGTTGCCTTTGTTGTTAAAGTCAGGTCCAAAGACTCATCTCTAAGAACAATGTCACGGAGTCTACTGTCTTTGTTTTCTTCTAAAAGTTTTATGGTTTCGGGTCTTACATTCAAGTCTTTAGTCCATTTTGAGTTAAATTTTGCGTATGGTATAATATAGCCTAGTTTCATTCTTTTGCATGTGGATGTTCAGTTTTCCCAACATCATTTATTGAAAAAACTGCCCTTTCCACTTTGAATTTTTTTAATGATTTTATTTATTTGACAGAGAGAGAGAGAGAGAGAGAGTAGGAGAGGGAGAGAGAGAAGCAGATTCCCTGCTGAGCAGGCAGCTCAATGCAGGACTGAATCCTAGGACCCTGGGATCATGATCTGAGCTGAAGGCAGTTGCTTAACTGACTGAGCCATCCAGGTACCCGGTCTTTTCCACTTTGTACATTCTTGAATACTTTGTTATAAATTAATTGACTCTCCCTATATATACAATAATAATATATAGATATATAATTTCTGGGCTCTCTATTCTGCTCCATTGATCTGTGTGTCTGTTTTTAATGCCAATATCATATAGTTTTCATTGCTATAGTTTTGTCAAATATTAAAAAAAAAAAAACAGGTATCATGACATCTCCAGCTTTGTTCTTTCTCAGGATTGATTTGGCTATTTGAGGTCTTTTCTAGTTTCATTTCAATAATAAGATTGCTCTAGTTCTGTGGAAAATACCATTGGAATTTTTATAGGGATTGCATTGAAACTGGGTTTTTTTGAGTAATATAAATATTTTAACAGTATTAATTCTTCTAATCCATGAACATGGAATATCTTCTATTTATTTGTGTCTTCTTCAATTTCTTTTCTCAATGTCATAATTTTCAGTGTATGGATCTTTCATTTTCTTGGTTAAATTTATTCTTAGGTATTTTATTCTTTTGGATGCAATTAAGATTGTTTTCTTAATTTCTCTTTCTGGTACATAGTTCATTGCTAGTGATTAGAAACAGCATATTTTTATATGTTTATTTTGTATCATGCCATTATACTGAATTTGTTTATTGTTCTGACAATTTTTTCATCAAGTCCTTAGGGTTTTCTGTGTATAAAATCATGTCATCTGCAAAGAGTGGCAGTTTTACTTCTTTCTTTCTGATTTGGATACCTTTCATTTCTTTTTCTTGTCTAATTTCTCTGGCTAGGCTTTTCAATTCTATGGTAAATAAAAGTGCAAGAGTGAGCCATCCTAGTCCTGTTCCTGACCTTAGAGGAAAAGCTTCCAGCTTTTCGCCATTGTGTATGTTAGCTGTGCGCTTATCATATATGGTCTTTATTATATTTAGGTACATTACCCCACATGTATTTCATTGAGAATTTTTATCATAAATGAATTTTGAATTTTGTCAGACTTTTTTCTTTATCTATGGAGATGATCATATGATTTTTATCCTTCGTTTTGTTAATGTGGTGTATCATATTGATTGATTTGTGGATGTTGAACCATCTTTGCATTTCTGGAATGAATTCCACTTGATTATGGTGCATGAGCCATTTAATGTATTATTGAATTCAGTTTGCTAATGTTTTGTTGAGGATTTTGCATCTATATGCATCAGAGATATTAGCCTGTAATTTTCTTTTTCTGGTGTTCTTATCTGGTTTTGATCTGTCAGGCTAACTGATACTATGTGTCTGCAGTAACAAAATGTAGGGAGGAAGGATCCATTTTGGTACCTCTCAGCACTCCCTATTTCAGCCTGCATAGAAAATGGACAAGTGTAATAAATAAATAAATAAATAAATGAAAATGAACAAGTGTGGTTGGGAGCTAGGATGGCAGAGTAATAGGAGGACCCTAGGCTTGCCTCATCCCTTGAACACAGCTAGATAAATATCAAATCATTCTGAATATCTAAGAAATCGAACTGAAGACTGACAGAGCAAATTGTACAACTAAAGAGAGAGAGGAGGTCACATCATGGAAGGTAGGAAGTGCAGAGATAGGGTTTGGGGGGAAAATGGATCACGGGTGATGTGGAGGGGAAGGAGTCCTTGTCATAGAGAGAGGCGAGAGACAGCGAGAGGAGCACACAAAGGATCACAAAAGGAAAACACTTCCCCCAAAGCTATTAACTAGGAAAATGAGAGGTTTTTTTTCCATGCATTTTGCAATCAGCAACCCCAAGACTGGAGATTTAGAGGTCCGCCATATGGCTGGTATAGAGGCCCAAGGACACCACAGTACTCCCATAAAGAAGGCAGAAGGCACAGTGTGAGGATCACAATGGAACACATGTGAGTGAGGTAGCATTGCTTCTCCAAGAACAAAGGAACCAGTGAACACCATTTATCTCTCCCTTCCCTCAGCATAGGCACTGAGACACCTGCTAACCTGGGGGGCAGCTAATCTGGACTTTGGCTCTTCAGTGTGCTTTGCTCCAAACCCCACACTCCTGCACTCTGGTGCATTTCCTCTTCTGGGTAAAATCTGCATCAATCCCAGTGCAGAAGACCCTATCCCAGAAGACCAGGACAAGTCACCACCACACTGGTCACTAAAGTTTTGAATTTTAAAACTCAGGCACCCTGCCCAGGGTAGAACCCAAAGTACACTGTGCTGCTCCAGGCAAGCAAGCAATCTGGACACAGGCAGTGTGAAAACAGCAATCTGAAAAACACCTAGGACACATGAAGGGAAATTATTTGTTCTTCTGGAGGGCTTCCCTGACAGCAGCAAGCATGAACTCCCCTTTATAGGGACAAAGAAACTGGTTGATTCCATTTCCCTCCCCAACTCCTCAACATAAAATAACTTCAGTAAACAGCACAGTGCCAAAACTGGCTACCTAATCTGCTCACACCAAGTCTCACACCCTGCACTTTTTTTTTTCTAAAGATTTTATTTATTAATTTGACAGAGAGAAATCACAAGTAGACGGAGAGGCAGCCAGAGAGAGAGAGAGAGAGGGAAGCAGGCTCCCTGCTGAGCAGAGAGCCCGATGCGGGACTCGATCCCAGGACTCTGAGATCATGACCTGAGCCGAAGGCAGCGGCTTAACCCACTGAGCCACCCAGGCACCCCCACACCCTGCACTTTGAAGGTGCTGCTTTTCTTAGACAAGTGTGCTGAGAGCCAATGCACAGACCCCTCCCTCAGAAGACCAGTGCAAACCCCCATGCGCACCACAGAGTTATGTAAAGCCTCAGATCATGTGGAAATAGCACCAGATCTCTTTTAACAAGCAGACAAGAACACACCTAGTTAAAACTCATCACATTCTGGCCAAGCTCCAAATATTCCCCACTACAGGCAAGGAGAAACTCTGCAGAGAACTGAATTGAGGGAAAGAGCAACCATAATGCAGCCATAACACAGCAGCAGAGTGCACACAGCACACACAAGAGACCCTTTCTGAAGCACCAGGCCCAGAACAGTATATGACCTCTTCTTCATAACACCATTACTCTCAGGAGCAAGAAACATAATAAGCTTCCCTAACACGGAGAAGACAGAAACCTGGACAAAATGCCAAGACAGAGGAATTCATCCCAAAAGAAAGAACAAGAAAAGGTCATGGCCATCCCAAAAGAAAGAACAAGAAAAGTTCATGGCCATTTTGATATCTATTTATATCAAAATAGATATAGGTAATATGCCTGATTCAGAATTTTTTTTAAAGATTTTATTTATTTATTTGACAGAGAGAGATCACAAGTAGATGGAGAGGCAGGCAGAGAGAGAGAGAGAGAGGGAAGCAGGCTCCCTGCTGAGCAGAGAGCCCAATGTGGGACTCGATCCCAGCACCCTGAGATCATGACCTGAGCTGAAGGCAGCAGCTTAACCCACTGAGCCACCCAGGTGCCCCCCTGATTCAGAATTTAAAGCAATAATCATAAAGATACTAACTAGACTTGAAAAAATGCATAGAACACATCAGGAATGCTCTTGCTACAGAAATAAAAGACCTAAAAACCAATCAGGCTGAAATGAAAAATATAATAACCAAGATTTAAAACCAGCTGGATGTAATGACCACAAAGATAGAAGAAGCAGAGGAATGAATAAGTGATATAGAAGATAAAATTCTGGAAAATAATGAGGCTGGGGATGCCTGAGTGGCTCAATTGTCTGCCTTCTGCTTAAGTCATGATCCCAGGATCCTGGGATTGAGTCCCACATCAGGCTCCTTGCTCAGTGGGGAGCCTACTTCTCCCTCAGCCTGCTGCTCCCCCTCCCTGTGCTCTCTCTCTGAAAAATAAACAAAATCTTGGAAGGAAGGAAGGAAGGAAGGAAGGAAGGAAGGAAGGAAGGAAGGAAGGAAGAAAGGAATAAAGGAAGGATTGTCATTAATCAAAAGAAGGTAAGAAAAATTTTGGATTATAAAAGAAGATTTAGGGAACTCACTGACTCCATGAAACACAATTACATTTGTATCATAGGAGTCACAGAAGAACAAGAGAAAGAAAAGGGGGAAGAAGGTTTATCTGAGGAAATTATAGGTGAAACTTCCCCAATTGGGGGAAGGAAACAGACTTCCAAATCCAGGAAGCAGAGAGAGCTCCCATCAAAATCAACAAGAGCAGGCTAGCACCAAGATATATTGTAGCTCAATTTGCAAAACATAGAGATAAAGAAAAAATCCTAAATGCAGCAAGACAAAAGAAGTCCCTAACTTACAAGGGAAGACCAGTAAGGCTAGCCACAGAACTCTCCACAGAAACTTGACAGGCCAGAACTTAGCGGCATGATATATTCAATATGCTGAATGGGAACAATCTGCAGCTAAGAATACTTTATCCAGCAAGGCTATCATTCAGAATAGAAGGAGAGAGAAAGAGTATCCCAGACAAACAAAACTAAAGGAGTTTATAACCACAACACCAGCCCTGCAAGAAATATTAAAGAGGACACTTTTTTAAAAAAATTTTTCAATTTATTTATTTTCAGAAAAACAGTATTCATTATTTTTTCACCACACCCAGTGCTCCATTCATCAATAATCACCCTGCATGTAAATGGACTAAATGCTCCAATCAAAATACATAGTGTCAAAATGAATAAAACAAACAAAAAAAAATACAAAAAAACAAGACATCAATTTAGACTCATTTTAGACCTAAAGGCACCTGCAGATTGAGAGTGAGGAGATGGAGAAAACTTAACCATGCAAATGGACATCAAAAGAAAGCCAGAGTAGCAATACTTACAACACACAAACTAGATTTTTTTTAAAAGATTTTATTTATTTATTTGTCATAGAGAGAGAAGCGAGAGCAAGCACAGGCAGACAGAGTGGCAGGCAGAGGCAGAGGGAGAAGCAGGCTCCCTGCCAAGCAAGGAGCCCGATGTGGGACTCGATCCCAGGATGCTGGGATCATGACCTGAGCCGAAGGCAGCCGCCCAACCAACTGAGCCACCCAGGCATCCCCACAAACTATATTTTAAAACAAAGATTATAACAAGAGATAAAGAAGGGCACTATAGGCACTATATCATAATAAAGGGATCTATCTAACAAGAAGCTCTACTAATTATAAATATGTATGCCCCCAACTGGGGAGCACCCACATATATAAATCAATTAATAACAAACATAAAAGAACACATTGAGGGGTGCCTGGGTGGCTCAGTGGGTTAAAGCCTCTGCCTTCAGCTCAGGTCATGATCCCAGGGTCCTGGGATCGAGCCCCGCATCGGGCTCTCTGCTTAGTGGGGAGCCTGCTTCTCCCTCTCTCTCTGCCTGCCTCTCTGCCTACTTGTGATCTCTGTCAAATAAATAAAATCTTAAAAAAAAAAAAAAAAAGAACACATTGATAGGGGTGCCTGGGTGGCTCAGTGGGTTAAAGCCTCTGTCTCAACTTGGGTCATGATCTCAGGGTCCTGGAATCGAGTCCCACATTGGGCTCTCTACTCAGCAGGGAGCCTGCTTCCCCCTCTCTCTCTGCCTGCCCTCTACCTACCTGTGATCTCTGTCTGTCAAATAAGTAAATTAAAAAAAAAAAAGAACTCATTGATAATAATACAATAATAGTAGGGAACTTTAAGACCCCATTTAAACATCTTTGAATGACACACTGAATCAGATGGACTTAACAGGTATATTCAGAGCATTTGATCCTAAAGCAACAGATACGCATTCTTTTTAAGTGCCAATGGGACACTCTCCAGAATAGATCACATACTAGGTCACAATTCAGGCCTCAACAAGTACAAAAAGACTGAGATCATACCATGCATATTTTCAGACCACAACACTATGAAACAAATTTAACCACAAGAAAAAATTTTGAAAAGAATACAAATACATGAAGGTTAATGAATATCCTACTAAAGTTTGAATGAATCAGCCAGGAAACTAAAGAAGA
This sequence comes from Mustela nigripes, assembly GCF_022355385.1. NCBI lineage: Eukaryota > Metazoa > Chordata > Mammalia > Carnivora > Mustelidae > Mustela > Mustela nigripes. The sequence continues at coordinate 120,742,156 of NC_081557.1, read as the reverse complement.
AAAAAAATACATGGAAACAAATGAAAATGAAAAAACAAAAGCCAAAACCTTTGGGATACAGCAAAAGCAGTCTAAGAGGGAAGTATGTAGCAATACAGGCCTATTTCAAGAAGCAATAAAAATCTCAAATAAATAACCTAACATTACAACTAAAGGAGCTAGAAAAAGAATAACAAGTGAAGCTTCAGGTTAGCAGAAAGAGGAAAATAATAAGATTAGAACAGAAATAAATGATATAGAAATAAATAAATAATAGAACAGATCAATCAAACCAGCACTAGTTCTTTGGAAAGAATTAGTAAAAGTGATGAACCCCTAGCCAGATTGATCAAAAAGAAAAGGGAAAGAACCCAAATAAATAAAACCACTAATGAGACCAGAGAAATTACACCAATGCCACAGAAATATAAATAATTGTAAGAAAATATTGTGAAAAATTATATGCCAAAAAATTGGGCAATATGGAAGAAATGGCTGCATTCCTAGAAACATATAAACTATCAAAACTGAAACAGGGAGAAATAGAAAACCTGAACAGACTGATAACCAGCAACAAAATTGCATCGGTAATCAAAAATCTCCCAACAATAAAAGTCCAGGGCCATATGGCTTCCTAAGGGAATTCTACCAAACATTTAAAGAAGAATTACTGCCTGCGGTACCTGGGTGACTCAGTGGGTTAGAGCCTCTTCCTTCAGCTCAGGTCATGATCCCAGGCTCCTGGGATCGAGCCCCCCATTGGGCTCTCTGCCCAGCGGGGAGCCTGCTTCCCTCTCTCTCTCTGCCTGCCTCTCTGCCTACTTGTGATCTCTGTCTGTCAAATAAATAAATAAAAATCTTTAAAAAAAAAAAAAAGGAATTACTATCTATTCTTTTCAAATTTTTCCAAAAAATAGAAATGGAAGGAAAAATTCCAAATTCATTTATGAAGCCAACATTACCCTGATTCTAAAGCCAGACAAAGACTCCACTAAAAAAAGAAAACTACAAGCCAATATCCCAATGAACATGGACGTAAAAATTCTCAACAAAATACTAGCAAATCAAAAGTAATAGTACATTAAAAGAATCATTCACCCCAGTCAAGTGGGATTTATTCCTGGGTTGCAAGGGTAGTTCAATATTTGCAAATTAATCAAGGTGATACACCACATTAATAAAAGAAAGGATAAGTCCATATGATCCTCTCAATAGATGTAGTTAAAGCATTTTATAAAGTACAACATCCATTCTTGATTAAAAAAATAAAACAAACAAAAAAACCTCAACAAAGTAGGGATAGAGGAAACATACCTCAACATCATTAAAGTAATATATGAAAATCCATACCAAATATCATCCTCAATGGGGAATAACAATGCTTTTCCTTGGTGGTCAGGAATAAGACAGGGTATCCACTCTCACCCTTGATTTAACATAGTACTATGGAAGTACTGGAAGTCCTAACCTTAGCCATCAGACAACAAAAAGAAATAAAAAGCATCCAAATTGGCAAGGAAGAAGTAGAATTTTCACTATTTACAGATGACATAATGCTCTATGTGGAAAACCCAAAAGACTTTACAAAAAAGTTGCTAGAACTGATACATGAATTCAGTAAAGTTGTAGGATACAAAATCAACATACAGAAATCTGTTGCATTTCTACACACCAACAATGAAGCAGCAAAAAGAGAAACTAAGGAATCAATCCCATTTACAGTTGCACCAAAAACCGTAAGATACATAGGAATGGTAAAAATCTGTACTCTGAAACTATAAAACACTGATGAAAGAAATTGAAGATGACACAAAGAAATAGAAAAACATTCCATGATCAGGATTGAAAGAAACAGTATTGTTAAAATCTGCATATCACCCAAAGCAATCTACACAGTTAATGCAATCCCTATCAAAATACCACCAGCATTTTTCACTGATCTAAAACAAATAATCCTAAATTTTTTATGGAACAACAAAAGAACCCAAGTAGCCAAAACAATCTTGGAAAAGAAAAACAAAGCTGGAGGCATCACAATTACAGACTTCAACCTATATTATAAAGCTGCAGTGATCAAGACATTATGATACCGACACAAAAACAGACACCTAGATCAATAGAATAGAATAGAAAATAGACCCACAAGTATATGGTCAACTAATCTTTGACAAAACAGAAAAAAATATTCAATGGAAAAAAGATAATCTCTTCAATAAATGGTATTGGGAAAACTGAGCAGCAAATGCAAAAGAAAAAAACTGGACCAAAATGGATGAAAGATCTAAATATGAGACAGGAAACCATCAAAATCCTAGAGGAGAACACAAGCAGTAACCTCTTTGACATCAGCCATAGCAACTTCTTACTGATATGTCTCCAGAGGCAAGAGAAACAAAAGGAAAAATAAACTACTGGGATTTCGTCAAGATAAAAAGCTTCTGCACAGTGAAGGAAACAATCAACAAAGATAAATGGCAACCTTCAGAGTAGAATATATTTGCAAATGATATAACTGACAAAGGGTTAGTATCCAAAAAATACAAAGAACTTATAGAACTCAACATCCAAAAAAACAAATGATCCAGTTTAAAAATGCCCAGAAGACATGAACAGACATTTTTCCAAAGAAGACATACAGGTGGCCAATAGACACATGAAAAAAAGTCCAACATCCTGCATCATTGGGGAAATGCAAATCAAAACTACAATGAGCTATCATCTCACACCTGTCAGAATGGCTAAAATCAAAAGCACAGGAAACAACAGATGTTGGTAAGGACATGAAGAAAGAGGAAGCCTCTTACACTGTTGGTGAGAATGCAAACTGGTGCAGCCACTCTGAAAAACAGCATGGAGCTTCTTCAAAACATTCAAAAATAGAGCTACCCTATGATCCAGCAATTGCACTACTAGGTATTTACACAAAGGATACAAAAATGCTCATTTAAAGGGATATATGCATCCTGATGTTTATAGCAGCCTTATTAAAAATAGCCAAACTATGGAAAGAACCCAAATGCCCCTCAACTAATGAATGGATAAAGAAGATGTGGTGTACACACACACACACACACACACACACACACACACACATATTAGTCATCAAAAAGAAGGAAATCTTGGGATACCTGGGTGGCTCAGTTGGTTAAGCAGCTGCCTTCAGCTCAGGTCATGATCCCAGCGTCCTGGGATAGAGTCCCACATCGGGCTCCTTGCTCGGCAGGGAGCCTGCTTCTCCCTCTGTCTCTAGCCTGCCACTCTGTCTGCCTGTGCTTTCTCTCTCTCTCTAACAAATAAATTTAAAATCTTAAAAAAAAAAAAAAGAAGGAAATCTTGACACTTGCAATAATGTAGGTGGAGCTAGAGCATATTATGCTAAGCAAAACAAATCAGTCAGAGAAAGACAAATACCAAATGATTTCACTCATTGTAGAAACAAAATTGAATGTAGAGGGGAAAAGGAAAAAAAAGGGGGCAAACCAGAAAACAGATTCTTAACTATAGAGAACAAACTGAGGGTTACTGGAAGGTAGGTGGAGAGGGATTGGTTAAATGAGTGATGGAGATTAAGGAGGTCACTGGCTGTGATGAGCACTGGGTGTTGATGTAAGTGATGAATCACTAAATTCTACACCTGAAACTAATATTACACTGTATGTTAAATAACTAGAATTTAAATAAAAACTTGAAAAATGAATAAAGAGAAAATGGACAAGTCTGGGAATCCCAGACGGAGAGGGGCTCAGACCCCTTCAAAGGTGAGAGTCCATGTTATGCCACTAGGTTAGCCACTGGGACCATCAAAAGTGCTAGCCAAGTTTGAAAGGAATCCAGAATGGAGAGTAGAAAAGGGAGATGATGAGTGTCAGTGTGGCCCAGAGGCCAGCTCAGAGGTAGTGTTGTAATTCATCTCAGAAATATTCCCCTTATAAATTTCCTGCAGGAGCTAAACTATACTGGCACCCTGGAGTAGCTGCTCCCAGAACAAAGATGGAAAAGTAAATCCAAGCAGCATGATGAACTATAGTGGACACTAAAACACCACCCAGATCTGCAGCCACTGATAGCCTTTAGCTGTCAGCTCCTTAAGGGACTGCTTCAGCTGCAGTGAGCAGTCTTCTCTAAGATCAATTCACTTCCCAGGGCAGCCCACATCCAATGATTGGCCAATCAGAGTATAAAGATCTGGCCATCTGGGCCCAACTTGGGACAACTCTGAAGGCTTACCTAGCTCTAGAGATCTCTGTGGGATTGATCAAAGCTGTCACTGAGCCTGCATCTCAGTTGGACATTTTGCTCTGTCCACTCCTGCTCTCTACCCGACCCTTTAACAGTATGGACCCTAGAAATCATACCCATTACAAAATATTTAGAATTAGTGAGATTTCACTATTAGAACTGAAGAAATCATCAGAATTATAGTACTTATATACACAAATACATAACTATTAGTGTACTTTCCCAGGAACTATTCAGTATGTCAGTCTACAAAGATCTTTCTGCATCCCAAACATGAAGGCATAGAACTAATGAGAAAATACCTGCAAGATATCCAACTCAAAGTCATTCTTAATCCTCTGTGGTAGGCTAACACAATGCTTTTCCAAAAGATATCTAAATCAAATCTGGAATCTGTGAATATGACCTTATTTGGAACAAAGAGTTTTGCAGGTGTATTAAAGATCTTGAAATGAGGATTATTCAGGTGGGCCCTAAATCCAACCACAGGTATTTTTATAAGAAAGAAGCAGAGGGAGATTTGTGACAGACAGAAGAGAAGACACACATAGAGGACAGGATGACTTGAAGATGGAAGCAGAGACTGGAGTGAGGCAGCCACAAGCCCAAGAATGCAGGAAGAGGCAGGGAATGGACTCTGCTTGGGCTCCTAGAGGAGCAAGAGAGATTCCAGACTTCTGGCCTTCAGAGATATCAAGCTATCAGAGCCACCACAAGCTATCAATCTTGTGGTAATTTGTTACAGCAGCCCCAGGACACCAACACACCCTCCCACCTATTGCATCAGAATATATCCTTGACTTTAAGAAATATACAGATTTATGTTCCTCAACTGGCCAAAGAAACAGTTGAAATAACAGGACTTTCCCCCAGGCATAAGTGCTATGGGTACAATCATTGTATAAAAAATGTGCACAGCTGAAGACATAGCAGTATTGATCTGCCTACGGATATGAATTACAGATCTTTTCCTAAGAGAATGTACAGGGTACTGAGGGTAGGTAGATTTTTATATCTTGAGTGTATTTCAGCCAGAACTATGCTCAAGGTTAAACAACTTAGAAACCCATAGACAATCAGCCTTACGTCCAAAGAATTTATCTTACTGGCATTCTGATAATAAAATAAAAAGTCAATCATTTACTATTCCATGACATGCAAGAAATTAATGTCACTCAGGGAATCAGGCCTTCACTTTGATCCCATTTTCCCCTGTAAAAATGGTATTGATACACTGGTAAGGATATCTGAATAAGGTAGAGGACACTTAGAAAGAAAGCCAAAGAGATATATTGTTCTTTCGCTTAGAGTAAAAGGGAGATTCATTCTACAAAGCACTGTTTTAATAGTGACATTGTATAAGAGCCTATTGTTCTCTCTCCCTCTGGGAGCATACAGAAAGATTTGGCCTTATCTCTGAGGCTCAGGAACCTCTTAGGTGTTGCTTAGGAGTCCCAAAGCTCAGCATCTTTTACTCTAAGGAGTGTGGGGGCAAGTGGAGGTGGGAGCAAATAATAAGTAAAGAATGTTTTTTTTTTTAATTTATTTGAGAGATCACAAGGAGGCAGAGAGAGGAGGAAACAGGCTCCCCACCAAGCAGAGAGCCCAACACAGGGCTTGATCCCAGGACCCTGGGATTATGACCTGAGCTGAAGGCAGAGGTTTAACCCACTGAGCCACCCAGGTGCCCCTAAGAATGGTTTTTTTAAGGCCTTACACAAAACTCTCAAATGAAGGCATATTATTTAGTGCAAAGGCACTAAATAAAAATAAAGTAACAAAAAATAAAGTGAATAGGCATGAGAAAAGAAATAATATTTTTATTTAACTCTCTGGACAATCTTGAGAGGTAGTTGTTATTGTTCACATTCTACATATGGGAAAAGGGAGGTTCTAAGAGACTGAGGGACCTGAGGTCAGAGTAAGAGAGGAGGCCAGCTTAGAATGCAAAATTGTATAATTCCAAAGGTCCTGATCCTTGAATTCTACCACATTTTCCCAAAGCCAAATATATACATAAAGGGGGTATGTATAGAGAAGATAGAGAAGATAGTAAATTTTGTCCACCTCACAGCACATAAGGTAGTGGAGCAAATAAGATGATTAATTCATTTCTGTAATATAATGAGTTTTTTCTATGTTTAACCACCCCGTAAGTACACAGGGCATAGAAAGATGAAAAGGCACAGTTGCCTCTACCTTCAAGGAATATGTGATCTAGAAGGGGAAATGTGAAATACAAAAACACAAAGTGAGGAGATGGTGTGGATGCTAAAACACAGGTACAGATCCAACACAGAAACTCAGAAGAGAGAGGCTAATTTATATAGAGGTGACATTCTACCAAGTGTAAGGAATTTGGTCACATGGGGAAAGAAATTTTAGGCTAAAGAAGGTGTACACAAAGCTAGAGAGGTAAATGTGTTATGAAAGTGCTTTGAAATGTATAAAATGTAAGGAATTACTTAGAAGCTGATAAGAAAATAAATAGTGAACAGACTTCAACTTTTGAAATGTCCAGGGGGCAGACCTCATATATAGAAAAGTTTGGGACATGAAGAAAATGTTGAAAAAATAAACCATTGTGTGATATAATCTGCAGTGCAGATTTCCACTTCTGGAAAGAGGAAGAAGACATACTTTTCCCTATCTTTCCTACTAAGTTCAGAACTAAAGTTCAGAACTAAAATTCTGAACATTATATATGGAATAAAAAAAAAGAAGAAGAAGAAGAAGACCCTGAGAGGTGGAGAGATGATGGCCAAATACATAGGGACTTTTGTTCCCAAGAAACTTAGTGGTGAACTCCCTGGGTTTTCTTTTTGCCTCATATACTACAGACCTGGAGCTAAGAAGCTGTCAACTTGGAAACACAAATGGGTGCAGACAAAAAAGCCCAAACAAAAGCATGCTCTCTTTAATAAAGGACCAGAAAAAGAGCATCCTAGTAAGATAGAAAACACTTAGACGGGACGCCTGGGTGGCTCAGTTGGTTAAGCAGCTGCCTTCGGCTCAGGTCATGATCCCAGCATCCTGGGATCGAGTCCCACATCGGGCTCCTTGCTCAACAGGGAGCCTGCTTCTCCCTCTGCCTCTGCCTGCCATTCTGTCTGCCTGTGCTCGCCCTCTCTCCCTCTCTCTCTCTGATAAATAAATAAAATCTTTAAAAA